>NW_027367151.1:0-61424 GCF_046119375.1 Phyllobates terribilis | reverse complement strand
TACTGTTTGTGCATTTACAATATTCATTGATTTTTGCCATTGAAAAACATGTTTTTCATATACCAGAAATGTTTGAAGCTACTGACTGAATGAAAGGAGCTGGCATCTCACTCTCTTTGAATCTTCTTTATCATGCTAGGATTAACAGGAAAAAGCTAAAAATTTCAGAATTGCACCGTGCAATGTGGAGATATTACTGTTTGTGCATTTACAATATTGATTGATTTTTGCCATTGAAAAACATGTTTTTCATATACCAGAAATGTTTGAAGCTACTGACTGAATGAAAGGAGCTGGCATCTCACTCTCTTTGAATCTTCTTTATCATGCTAGGATTAACAGGAAAAAGCTAAAAATTTCAGAATTGCACCGTGCAATGTGGAGATATTACTGTTTGTGCATTTACAATATTCATTGATTTTTGCCATTGAAAAACATGTTTTTCATATACCAGAAATGTTTGAAGCTACTGACTGAATGAAAGGAGCTGGCATCTCACTCTCTTTGAATCTTCTTTATCATGCTAGGATTAGCAGGAAAAAGCAAAAAATTTCAGAATTGCACCTTGCAATGTGGAGATATTACTGTTTGTGCATTTACAATATTCATTGATTTTTGCCATTGAAAAACATGTTTTTCATATACCAGAAATGTTTGAAGCTACTGACTGAATGAAAGGAGCTGGCATCTCACTCACTTTGAATCTTCTTTATCATGCTAGGATTAGCAGGAAAAAGCAAAAAATTTCAGAATTGCACCTTGCAATGTGGAGATATTACTGTTTGTGCATTTACAATATTCATTGATTTTTGCCATTGAAAAACATGTTTTTCATATACCAGAAATGTTTGAAGCTACTGACTGAATGAAAGGAGCTGGCATCTCACTCTCTTTGAATCTTCTTTATCATGCTAGGATTAACAGGAAAAAGCTAAAAATTTCAGAATTGCACCGTGCAATGTGGAGATATTACTGTTTGTGCATTTACAATATTCATTGATTTTTGCCATTGAAAAACATGTTTTTCATATACCAGAAATGTTTGAAGCTACTGACTGAATGAAAGGAGCTGGCATCTCACTCTCTTTGAATCTTCTTTATCATGCTAGGATTAGCAGGAAAAAGCAAAAAATTTCAGAATTGCACCTTGCAATGTGGAGATATTACTGTTTGTGCATTTACAATATTCATTGATTTTTGCCATTGAAAAACATGTTTTTCATATACCAGAAATGTTTGAAGCTACTGACTGAATGAAAGGAGCTGGCATCTCACTCTCTTTGAATCTTCTTTATCATGCTAGGATTAACAGGAAAAAGCAAAAAATTTCAGAATTGCACCTTGCAATGTGGAGATATTACTGTTTGTGCATTTACAATATTCATTGATTTTTGCCATTGAAAAACATGTTTTTCATATACCAGAAATGTTTGAAGCTACTGACTGAATGAAAGGAGCTGGCATCTCACTCTCTTTGAATCTTCTTTATCATGCTAGGATTAACAGGAAAAAGCTAAAAATTTCAGAATTGCACCGTGCAATGTGGAGATATTACTGTTTGTGCATTTACAATATTCATTGATTTTTGCCATTGAAAAACATGTTTTTCATATACCAGAAATGTTTGAAGCTACTGACTGAATGAAAGGAGCTGGCATCTCACTCTCTTTGAATCTTCTTTATCATGCTAGGATTAACAGGGAAAAAGCAAAAAATTTCAGAATTGCACCTTGCAATGTGGAGATATTACTGTTTGTGCATTTACAATATTCATTGATTTTTGCCATTGAAAAACATGTTTTTCATATACCAGAAATGTTTGAAGCTACTGACTGAATGAAAGGAGCTGGCATCTCACTCTCTTTGAATCTTCTTTATCATGCTAGGATTAACAGGAAAAAGCTAAAAATTTCAGAATTGCACCGTGCAATGTGGAGATATTACTGTTTGTGCATTTACAATATTCATTGATTTTTGCCATTGAAAAACATGTTTTTCATATACCAGAAATGTTTGAAGCTACTGACTGAATGAAAGGAGCTGGCATCTCACTCTCTTTGAATCTTCTTTATCATGCTAGGATTAGCAGGAAAAAGCAAAAAATTTCAGAATTGCACCTTGCAATGTGGAGATATTACTGTTTGTGCATTTACAATATTCATTGATTTTTGCCATTGAAAAACATGTTTTTCATATACCAGAAATGTTTGAAGCTACTGACTGAATGAAAGGAGCTGGCATCTCACTCTCTTTGAATCTTCTTTATCATGCTAGGATTAACAGGAAAAAGCAAAAAATTTCAGAATTGCACCTTGCAATGTGGAGATATTACTGTTTGTGCATTTACAATATTCATTGATTTTTGCCATTGAAAAACGTCATATACCAGAAATGTTTGAAGCTACTGACTGAATGAAATGAGCTGGCATCTCACTCTCTTTGAATCTTCTTTATCATGCTAGGATTAACAGGAAAAAGCTAAAAATTTCAGAATTGCACCGTGCAATGTGGAGATATTACTGTTTGTGCATTTACAATATTCATTGATTTTTGCCATTGAAAAACATGTTTTTCATATACCAGAAATGTTTGAAGCTACTGACTGAATGAAAGGAGCTGGCATCTCACTCTCTTTGAATCTTCTTTATCATGCTAGGATTAGCAGGAAAAAGCAAAAAATTTCAGAATTGCACCTTGCAATGTGGAGATATTACTGTTTGTGCATTTACAACATTCATTGATTTTTGCCATTGAAAAACATGTTTTTCATATACCAGAAATGTTTGAAGCTACTGACTGAATGAAAGGAGCTGGCATCTCACTCTCTTTGAATCTTCTTTATCATGCTAGGATTAACAGGAAAAAGCTAAAAATTTCAGAATTGCACCGTGCAATGTGGAGATATTACTGTTTGTGCATTTACAATATTCATTGATTTTTGCCATTGAAAAACATGTTTTTCATATACCAGAAATGTTTGAAGCTACTGACTGAATGAAAGGAGCTGGCATCTCACTCTCTTTGAATCTTCTTTATCATGCTAGGATTAGCAGGAAAAAGCAAAAAATTTCAGAATTGCACCTTGCAATGTGGAGATATTACTGTTTGTGCATTTACAATATTCATTGATTTTTGCCATTGAAAAACATGTTTTTCATATACCAGAAATGTTTGAAGCTACTGACTGAATGAAAGGAGCTGGCATCTCACTCTCTTTGAATCTTCTTTATCATGCTAGGATTAGCAGGAAAAAGCAAAAAATTTCAGAATTGCACCTTGCAATGTGGAGATATTACTGTTTGTGCATTTACAATATTCATTGATTTTTGCCATTGAAAAACATGTTTTTCATATACCAGAAATGTTTGAAGCTACTGACTGAATGAAAGGAGCTGGCATCTCACTCTCTTTGAATCTTCTTTATCATGCTAGGATTAACAGGAAAAAGCTAAAAATTTCAGAATTGCACCGTGCAATGTGGAGATATTACTGTTTGTGCATTTACAATATTCATTGATTTTTGCCATTGAAAAACATGTTTTTCATATACCAGAAATGTTTGAAGCTACTGACTGAATGAAAGGAGCTGGCATCTCACTCTCTTTGAATCTTCTTTATCATGCTAGGATTAGCAGGAAAAAGCAAAAAATTTCAGAATTGCACCTTGCAATGTGGAGATATTACTGTTTGTGCATTTACAATATTCATTGATTTTTGCCATTGAAAAACATGTTTTTCATATACCAGAAATGTTTGAAGCTACTGACTGAATGAAAGGAGCTGGCATCTCACTCTCTTTGAATCTTCTTTATCATGCTAGGATTAGCAGGAAAAAGCAAAAAATTTCAGAATTGCACCTTGCAATGTGGAGATATTACTGTTTGTGCATTTACAATATTCATTGATTTTTGCCATTGAAAAACATGTTTTTCATATACCAGAAATGTTTGAAGCTACTGACTGAATGAAAGGAGCTGGCATCTCACTCTCTTTGAATCTTCTTTATCATGCTAGGATTAGCAGGAAAAAGCAAAAAATTTCAGAATTGCACCTTGCAATGTGGAGATATTACTGTTTGTGCATTTACAATATTCATTGATTTTTGCCATTGAAAAACATGTTTTTCATATACCAGAAATGTTTGAAGCTACTGACTGAATGAAAGGAGCTGGCATCTCACTCTCTTTGAATCTTCTTTATCATGCTAGGATTAACAGGAAAAAGCTAAAAATTTCAGAATTGCACCGTGCAATGTGGAGATATTACTGTTTGTGCATTTACAATATTCATTGATTTTTGCCATTGAAAAACATGTTTTTCATATACCAGAAATGTTTGAAGCTACTGACTGAATGAAAGGAGCTGGCATCTCACTCTCTTTGAATCTTCTTTATCATGCTAGGATTAGCAGGAAAAAGCAAAAAATTTCAGAATTGCACCTTGCAATGTGGAGATATTACTGTTTGTGCATTTACAATATTCATTGATTTTTGCCATTGAAAAACATGTTTTTCATATACCAGAAATGTTTGAAGCTACTGACTGAATGAAAGGAGCTGGCATCTCACTCTCTTTGAATCTTCTTTATCATGCTAGGATTAACAGGAAAAAGCAAAAAATTTCAGAATTGCACCTTGCAATGTGGAGATATTACTGTTTGTGCATTTACAATATTCATTGATTTTTGCCATTGAAAAACGTCCAGAAATGTTTGAAGCTACTGACTGAATGAAATGAGCTGGCATCTCACTCTCTTTGAATCTTCTTTATCATGCTAGGATTAACAGGAAAAAGCTAAAAATTTCAGAATTGCACCGTGCAATGTGGAGATATTACTGTTTGTGCATTTACAATATTCATTGATTTTTGCCATTGAAAAACATGTTTTTCATATACCAGAAATGTTTGAAGCTACTGACTGAATGAAAGGAGCTGGCATCTCACTCTCTTTGAATCTTCTTTATCATGCTAGGATTAGCAGGAAAAAGCAAAAAATTTCAGAATTGCACCTTGCAATGTGGAGATATTACTGTTTGTGCATTTACAACATTCATTGATTTTTGCCATTGAAAAACATGTTTTTCATATACCAGAAATGTTTGAAGCTACTGACTGAATGAAAGGAGCTGGCATCTCACTCTCTTTGAATCTTCTTTATCATGCTAGGATTAACAGGAAAAAGCTAAAAATTTCAGAATTGCACCGTGCAATGTGGAGATATTACTGTTTGTGCATTTACAATATTCATTGATTTTTGCCATTGAAAAACATGTTTTTCATATACCAGAAATGTTTGAAGCTACTGACTGAATGAAAGGAGCTGGCATCTCACTCTCTTTGAATCTTCTTTATCATGCTAGGATTAGCAGGAAAAAGCAAAAAATTTCAGAATTGCACCTTGCAATGTGGAGATATTACTGTTTGTGCATTTACAATATTCATTGATTTTTGCCATTGAAAAACATGTTTTTCATATACCAGAAATGTTTGAAGCTACTGACTGAATGAAAGGAGCTGGCATCTCACTCTCTTTGAATCTTCTTTATCATGCTAGGATTAGCAGGAAAAAGCAAAAAATTTCAGAATTGCACCTTGCAATGTGGAGATATTACTGTTTGTGCATTTACAATATTCATTGATTTTTGCCATTGAAAAACATGTTTTTCATATACCAGAAATGTTTGAAGCTACTGACTGAATGAAAGGAGCTGGCATCTCACTCTCTTTGAATCTTCTTTATCATGCTAGGATTAACAGGAAAAAGCTAAAAATTTCAGAATTGCACCGTGCAATGTGGAGATATTACTGTTTGTGCATTTACAATATTCATTGATTTTTGCCATTGAAAAACATGTTTTTCATATACCAGAAATGTTTGAAGCTACTGACTGAATGAAAGGAGCTGGCATCTCACTCTCTTTGAATCTTCTTTATCATGCTAGGATTAGCAGGAAAAAGCAAAAAATTTCAGAATTGCACCTTGCAATGTGGAGATATTACTGTTTGTGCATTTACAATATTCATTGATTTTTGCCATTGAAAAACATGTTTTTCATATACCAGAAATGTTTGAAGCTACTGACTGAATGAAAGGAGCTGGCATCTCACTCTCTTTGAATCTTCTTTATCATGCTAGGATTAACAGGAAAAAGCAAAAAATTTCAGAATTGCACCTTGCAATGTGGAGATATTACTGTTTGTGCATTTACAATATTCATTGATTTTTGCCATTGAAAAACATGTTTTTCATATACCAGAAATGTTTGAAGCTACTGACTGAATGAAAGGAGCTGGCATCTCACTCTCTTTGAATCTTCTTTATCATGCTAGGATTAACAGGAAAAAGCTAAAAATTTCAGAATTGCACCGTGCAATGTGGAGATATTACTGTTTGTGCATTTACAATATTCATTGATTTTTGCCATTGAAAAACATGTTTTTCATATACCAGAAATGTTTGAAGCTACTGACTGAATGAAAGGAGCTGGCATCTCACTCTCTTTGAATCTTCTTTATCATGCTAGGATTAACAGGAAAAAGCAAAAAATTTCAGAATTGCACCTTGCAATGTGGAGATATTACTGTTTGTGCATTTACAATATTCATTGATTTTTGCCATTGAAAAACATGTTTTTCATATACCAGAAATGTTTGAAGCTACTGACTGAATGAAAGGAGCTGGCATCTCACTCTCTTTGAATCTTCTTTACCATGCTAGGATTAACAGGAAAAAGCTAAAAATTTCAGAATTGCACCGTGCAATGTGGAGATATTACTGTTTGTGCATTTACAATATTCATTGATTTTTGCCATTGAAAAACATGTTTTTCATATACCAGAAATGTTTGAAGCTACTGACTGAATGAAAGGAGCTGGCATCTCACTCTCTTTGAATCTTCATCATGCTAGGATTAGCAGGAAAAAGCAAAAAATTTCAGAATTGCACCTTGCAATGTGGAGATATTACTGTTTGTGCATTTACAATATTCATTGATTTTTGCCATTGAAAAACATGTTTTTCATATACCAGAAATGTTTGAAGCTACTGACTGAATGAAAGGAGCTGGCATCTCACTCTCTTTGAATCTTCTTTATCATGCTAGGATTAGCAGGAAAAAGCAAAAAATTTCAGAATTGCACCTTGCAATGTGGAGATATTACTGTTTGTGCATTTACAATATTCATTGATTTTTGCCATTGAAAAACATGTTTTTCATATACCAGAAATGTTTGAAGCTACTGACTGAATGAAAGGAGCTGGCATCTCACTCTCTTTGAATCTTCTTTATCATGCTAGGATTAACAGGAAAAAGCTAAAAATTTCAGAATTGCACCGTGCAATGTGGAGATATTACTGTTTGTGCATTTACAATATTCATTGATTTTTGCCATTGAAAAACATGTTTTTCATATACCAGAAATGTTTGAAGCTACTGACTGAATGAAAGGAGCTGGCATCTCACTCTCTTTGAATCTTCTTTATCATGCTAGGATTAGCAGGAAAAAGCAAAAAATTTCAGAATTGCACCTTGCAATGTGGAGATATTACTGTTTGTGCATTTACAATATTCATTGATTTTTGCCATTGAAAAACATGTTTTTCATATACCAGAAATGTTTGAAGCTACTGACTGAATGAAAGGAGCTGGCATCTCACTCTCTTTGAATCTTCTTTATCATGCTAGGATTAACAGGAAAAAGCTAAAAATTTCAGAATTGCACCGTGCAATGTGGAGATATTACTGTTTGTGCATTTACAATATTCATTGATTTTTGCCATTGAAAAACATGTTTTTCATATACCAGAAATGTTTGAAGCTACTGACTGAATGAAAGGAGCTGGCATCTCACTCTCTTTGAATCTTCTTTATCATGCTAGGATTAGCAGGAAAAAGCAAAAAATTTCAGAATTGCACCTTGCAATGTGGAGATATTACTGTTTGTGCATTTACAATATTCATTGATTTTTGCCATTGAAAAACATGTTTTTCATATACCAGAAATGTTTGAAGCTACTGACTGAATGAAAGGAGCTGGCATCTCACTCTCTTTGAATCTTCTTTATCATGCTAGGATTAACAGGAAAAAGCAAAAAATTTCAGAATTGCACCTTGCAATGTGGAGATATTACTGTTTGTGCATTTACAATATTCATTGATTTTTGCCATTGAAAAACATGTTTTTCATATACCAGAAATGTTTGAAGCTACTGACTGAATGAAAGGAGCTGGCATCTCACTCTCTTTGAATCTTCTTTATCATGCTAGGATTAACAGGAAAAAGCTAAAAATTTCAGAATTGCACCGTGCAATGTGGAGATATTACTGTTTGTGCATTTACAATATTCATTGATTTTTGCCATTGAAAAACATGTTTTTCATATACCAGAAATGTTTGAAGCTACTGACTGAATGAAAGGAGCTGGCATCTCACTCTCTTTGAATCTTCTTTATCATGCTAGGATTAACAGGAAAAAGCAAAAAATTTCAGAATTGCACCTTGCAATGTGGAGATATTACTGTTTGTGCATTTACAATATTCATTGATTTTTGCCATTGAAAAACATGTTTTTCATATACCAGAAATGTTTGAAGCTACTGACTAAATGAAAGGAGCTGGCATCTCACTCTCTTTGAATCTTCTTTATCATGCTAGGATTAACAGGAAAAAGCTAAAAATTTCAGAATTGCACCGTGCAATGTGGAGATATTACTGTTTGTGCATTTACAATATTCATTGATTTTTGCCATTGAAAAACATGTTTTCATATACCAGAAATGTTTGAAGCTACTGACTGAATGAAAGGAGCTGGCATCTCACTCTCTTTGAATCTTCATCATGCTAGGATTAGCAGGAAAAAGCAAAAAATTTCAGAATTGCACCTTGCAATGTGGAGATATTACTGTTTGTGCATTTACAATATTCATTGATTTTTGCCATTGAAAAACATGTTTTTCATATACCAGAAATGTTTGAAGCTACTGACTGAATGAAAGGAGCTGGCATCTCACTCTCTTTGAATCTTCTTTATCATGCTAGGATTAACAGGAAAAAGCAAAAAATTTCAGAATTGCACCTTGCAATGTGGAGATATTACTGTTTGTGCATTTACAATATTCATTGATTTTTGCCATTGAAAAACATGTTTTTCATATACCAGAAATGTTTGAAGCTACTGACTGAATGAAAGGAGCTGGCATCTCACTCTCTTTGAATCTTCTTTATCATGCTAGGATTAACAGGAAAAAGCTAAAAATTTCAGAATTGCACCGTGCAATGTGGAGATATTACTGTTTGTGCATTTACAATATTCATTGATTTTTGCCATTGAAAAACATGTTTTTCATATACCAGAAATGTTTGAAGCTACTGACTGAATGAAAGGAGCTGGCATCTCACTCTCTTTGAATCTTCTTTATCATGCTAGGATTAGCAGGAAAAAGCAAAAAATTTCAGAATTGCACCTTGCAATGTGGAGATATTACTGTTTGTGCATTTACAATATTCATTGATTTTTGCCATTGAAAAACATGTTTTTCATATACCAGAAATGTTTGAAGCTACTGACTGAATGAAAGGAGCTGGCATCTCACTCTCTTTGAATCTTCTTTATCATGCTAGGATTAACAGGAAAAAGCTAAAAATTTCAGAATTGCACCGTGCAATGTGGAGATATTACTGTTTGTGCATTTACAATATTCATTGATTTTTGCCATTGAAAAACATGTTTTTCATATACCAGAAATGTTTGAAGCTACTGACTGAATGAAAGGAGCTGGCATCTCACTCTCTTTGAATCTTCTTTATCATGCTAGGATTAGCAGGAAAAAGCAAAAAATTTCAGAATTGCACCTTGCAATGTGGAGATATTACTGTTTGTGCATTTACAATATTCATTCATTTTTGCCATTGAAAAACATGTTTTTCATATACCAGAAATGTTTGAAGCTACTGACTGAATGAAATGAGCTGGCATCTCACTCTCTTTGAATCTTCTTTATCATGCTAGGATTAACAGGAAAAAGCTAAAAATTTCAGAATTGCACCGTGCAATGTGGAGATATTACTGTTTGTGCATTTACAATATTCATTGATTTTTGCCATTGAAAAACATGTTTTTCATATACCAGAAATGTTTGAAGCTACTGACTGAATGAAAGGAGCTGGCATCTCACTCTCTTTGAATCTTCTTTATCATGCTAGGATTAGCAGGAAAAAGCAAAAAATTTCAGAATTGCACCTTGCAATGTGGAGATATTACTGTTTGTGCATTTACAATATTCATTGATTTTTGCCATTGAAAAACATGTTTTTCATATACCAGAAATGTTTGAAGCTACTGACTGAATGAAAGGAGCTGGCATCTCACTCTCTTTGAATCTTCTTTATCATGCTAGGATTAACAGGAAAAAGCAAAAAATTTCGAATTGCACCTTGCAATGTGGAGATATTACTGTTTGTGCATTTACAATATTCATTGATTTTTGCCATTGAAAAACATGTTTTTCATATACCAGAAATGTTTGAAGCTACTGACTGAATGAAAGGAGCTGGCATCTCACTCTCTTTGAATCTTCTTTATCATGCTAGGATTAACAGGAAAAAGCTAAAAATTTCAGAATTGCACCGTGCAATGTGGAGATATTACTGTTTGTGCATTTACAATATTCATTGATTTTTGCCATTGAAAAACATGTTTTTCATATACCAGAAATGTTTGAAGCTACTGACTGAATGAAAGGAGCTGGCATCTCACTCTCTTTGAATCTTCTTTATCATGCTAGGATTAGCAGGAAAAAGCAAAAAATTTCAGAATTGCACCTTGCAATGTGGAGATATTACTGTTTGTGCATTTACAATATTCATTGATTTTTGCCATTGAAAAACATGTTTTTCATATACCAGAAATGTTTGAAGCTACTGACTGAATGAAAGGAGCTGGCATCTCACTCTCTTTGAATCTTCTTTATCATGCTAGGATTAACAGGAAAAAGCTAAAAATTTCAGAATTGCACCGTGCAATGTGGAGATATTACTGTTTGTGCATTTACAATATTCATTGATTTTTGCCATTGAAAAACATGTTTTTCATATACCAGAAATGTTTGAAGCTACTGACTGAATGAAAGGAGCTGGCATCTCACTCTCTTTGAATCTTCTTTATCATGCTAGGATTAGCAGGAAAAAGCAAAAAATTTCAGAATTGCACCTTGCAATGTGGAGATATTACTGTTTGTGCATTTACAATATTCATTCATTTTTGCCATTGAAAAACATGTTTTTCATATACCAGAAATGTTTGAAGCTACTGACTGAATGAAATGAGCTGGCATCTCACTCTCTTTGAATCTTCTTTATCATGCTAGGATTAACAGGAAAAAGCTAAAAATTTCAGAATTGCACCGTGCAATGTGGAGATATTACTGTTTGTGCATTTACAATATTCATTGATTTTTGCCATTGAAAAACATGTTTTTCATATACCAGAAATGTTTGAAGCTACTGACTGAATGAAAGGAGCTGGCATCTCACTCTCTTTGAATCTTCTTTATCATGCTAGGATTAGCAGGAAAAAGCAAAAAATTTCAGAATTGCACCTTGCAATGTGGAGATATTACTGTTTGTGCATTTACAACATTCATTGATTTTTGCCATTGAAAAACATGTTTTTCATATACCAGAAATGTTTGAAGCTACTGACTGAATGAAAGGAGCTGGCATCTCACTCTCTTTGAATCTTCTTTATCATGCTAGGATTAACAGGAAAAAGCTAAAAATTTCAGAATTGCACCGTGCAATGTGGAGATATTACTGTTTGTGCATTTACAATATTCATTGAT
This sequence comes from Phyllobates terribilis, assembly GCF_046119375.1. NCBI lineage: Eukaryota > Metazoa > Chordata > Amphibia > Anura > Dendrobatidae > Phyllobates > Phyllobates terribilis. The sequence goes on along the minus strand of NW_027367151.1, from coordinate 49,584 downwards.
TTTTGCCATTGAAAAACATGTTTTTCATATACCAGAAATGTTTGAAGCTACTGACTGAATGAAAGGAGCTGGCATCTCACTCTGAATCTTCTTTATCATGCTAGGATTAGCAGGAAAAAGCAAAAAATTTCAGAATTGCACCTTGCAATGTGAAGATATTACTGTTTGTGCATTTACAATATTCATTGATTTTTGCCATTGAAAAACATGTTTTTCATATACCAGAAATGTTTGAAGCTACTGACTGAATGAAAGGAGCTGGCATCTCACTCTCTTTGAATCTTCTTTATCATGCTAGGATTAGCAGGAAAAAGCAAAAAATTTCAGAATTGCACCTTGCAATGTGGAGATATTACTGTTTGTGCATTTACAATATTCATTGATTTTTGCCATTGAAAAACATGTTTTTCATATACCAGAAATGTTTGAAGCTACTGACTGAATGAAAGGAGCTGGCATCTCACTCTCTTTGAATCTTCTTTATCATGCTAGGATTAACAGGAAAAAGCTAAAAATTTCAGAATTGCACCGTGCAATGTGGAGATATTACTGTTTGTGCATTTACAATATTCATTGATTTTTGCCATTGAAAAACATGTTTTTCATATACCAGAAATGTTTGAAGCTACTGACTGAATGAAAGGAGCTGGCATCTCACTCTCTTTGAATCTTCTTTATCATGCTAGGATTAACAGGAAAAAGCAAAAAATTTCAGAATTGCACCTTGCAATGTGGAGATATTACTGTTTGTGCATTTACAATATTCATTGATTTTTGCCATTGAAAAACATGTTTTTCATATACCAGAAATGTTTGAAGCTACTGACTGAATGAAAGGAGCTGGCATCTCACTCTCTTTGAATCTTCTTTATCATGCTAGGATTAACAGGAAAAAGCTAAAAATTTCAGAATTGCACCGTGCAATGTGGAGATATTACTGTTTGTGCATTTACAATATTCATTGATTTTTGCCATTGAAAAACATGTTTTTCATATACCAGAAATGTTTGAAGCTACTGACTGAATGAAAGGAGCTGGCATCTCACTCTCTTTGAATCTTCTTTATCATGCTAGGATTAGCAGGAAAAAGCAAAAAATTTCAGAATTGCACCTTGCAATGTGGAGATATTACTGTTTGTGCATTTACAACATTCATTGATTTTTGCCATTGAAAAACATGTTTTTCATATACCAGAAATGTTTGAAGCTACTGACTGAATGAAAGGAGCTGGCATCTCACTCTCTTTGAATCTTCTTTATCATGCTAGGATTAACAGGAAAAAGCTAAAAATTTCAGAATTGCACCGTGCAATGTGGAGATATTACTGTTTGTGCATTTACAATATTCATTGATTTTTGCCATTGAAAAACATGTTTTTCATATACCAGAAATGTTTGAAGCTACTGACTGAATGAAAGGAGCTGGCATCTCACTCTGAATCTTCTTTATCATGCTAGGATTAGCAGGAAAAAGCAAAAAATTTCAGAATTGCACCTTGCAATGTGGAGATATTACTGTTTGTGCATTTACAATATTCATTGATTTTTGCCATTGAAAAACATGTTTTTCATATACCAGAAATGTTTGAAGCTACTGACTGAATGAAAGGAGCTGGCATCTCACTCTCTTTGAATCTTCTTTATCATGCTAGGATTAGCAGGAAAAAGCAAAAAATTTCAGAATTGCACCTTGCAATGTGGAGATATTACTGTTTGTGCATTTACAATATTCATTGATTTTTGCCATTGAAAAACATGTTTTTCATATACCAGAAATGTTTGAAGCTACTGACTGAATGAAAGGAGCTGGCATCTCACTCTCTTTGAATCTTCTTTATCATGCTAGGATTAACAGGAAAAAGCTAAAAATTTCAGAATTGCACCGTGCAATGTGGAGATATTACTGTTTGTGCATTTACAATATTCATTGATTTTTGCCATTGAAAAACATGTTTTTCATATACCAGAAATGTTTGAAGCTACTGACTGAATGAAAGGAGCTGGCATCTCACTCTCTTTGAATCTTCTTTATCATGCTAGGATTAGCAGGAAAAAGCAAAAAATTTCAGAATTGCACCTTGCAATGTGGAGATATTACTGTTTGTGCATTTACAATATTCATTGATTTTTGCCATTGAAAAACATGTTTTTCATATACCAGAAATGTTTGAAGCTACTGACTGAATGAAAGGAGCTGGCATCTCACTCTCTTTGAATCTTCTTTATCATGCTAGGATTAACAGGAAAAAGCAAAAAATTTCAGAATTGCACCTTGCAATGTGGAGATATTACTGTTTGTGCATTTACAATATTCATTGATTTTTGCCATTGAAAAACATGTTTTTCATATACCAGAAATGTTTGAAGCTACTGACTGAATGAAAGGAGCTGGCATCTCACTCTCTTTGAATCTTCTTTATCATGCTAGGATTAACAGGAAAAAGCAAAAAATTTCAGAATTGCACCTTGCAATGTGGAGATATTACTGTTTGTGCATTTACAATATTCATTGATTTTTGCCATTGAAAAACATGTTTTTCATATACCAGAAATGTTTGAAGCTACTGACTGAATGAAAGGAGCTGGCATCTCACTCTCTTTGAATCTTCTTTATCATGCTAGGATTAACAGGAAAAAGCTAAAAATTTCAGAATTGCACCGTGCAATGTGGAGATATTACTGTTTGTGCATTTACAATATTCATTGATTTTTGCCATTGAAAAACATGTTTTTCATATACCAGAAATGTTTGAAGCTACTGACTGAATGAAAGGAGCTGGCATCTCACTCTCTTTGAATCTTCTTTATCATGCTAGGATTAACAGGAAAAAGCAAAAAATTTCAGAATTGCACCTTGCAATGTGGAGATATTACTGTTTGTGCATTTACAATATTCATTGATTTTTGCCATTGAAAAACATGTTTTTCATATACCAGAAATGTTTGAAGCTACTGACTGAATGAAAGGAGCTGGCATCTCACTCTCTTTGAATCTTCTTTATCATGCTAGGATTAACAGGAAAAAGCTAAAAATTTCAGAATTGCACCTTGCAATGTGGAGATATTACTGTTTGTGCATTTACAATATTCATTGATTTTTGCCATTGAAAAACATGTTTTTCATATACCAGAAATGTTTGAAGCTACTGACTGAATGAAAGGAGCTGGCATCTCACTCTCTTTGAATCTTCATCATGCTAGGATTAGCAGGAAAAAGCAAAAAATTTCAGAATTGCACCTTGCAATGTGGAGATATTACTGTTTGTGCATTTACAATATTCATTGATTTTTGCCATTGAAAAACATGTTTTTCATATACCAGAAATGTTTGAAGCTACTGACTGAATGAAAGGAGCTGGCATCTCACTCTCTTTGAATCTTCTTTATCATGCTAGGATTAACAGGAAAAAGCAAAAAATTTCAGAATTGCACCTTGCAATGTGGAGATATTACTGTTTGTGCATTTACAATATTCATTGATTTTTGCCATTGAAAAACATGTTTTTCATATACCAGAAATGTTTGAAGCTACTGACTGAATGAAAGGAGCTGGCATCTCACTCTCTTTGAATCTTCTTTATCATGCTAGGATTAACAGGAAAAAGCTAAAAATTTCAGAATTGCACCGTGCAATGTGGAGATATTACTGTTTGTGCATTTACAATATTCATTGATTTTTGCCATTGAAAAACATGTTTTTCATATACCAGAAATGTTTGAAGCTACTGACTGAATGAAAGGAGCTGGCATCTCACTCTCTTTGAATCTTCTTTATCATGCTAGGATTAACAGGAAAAAGCAAAAAATTTCAGAATTGCACCTTGCAATGTGGAGATATTACTGTTTGTGCATTTACAATATTCATTGATTTTTGCCATTGAAAAACGTCCAGAAATGTTTGAAGCTACTGACTGAATGAAATGAGCTGGCATCTCACTCTCTTTGAATCTTCTTTATCATGCTAGGATTAACAGGAAAAAGCTAAAAATTTCAGAATTGCACCGTGCAATGTGGAGATATTACTGTTTGTGCATTTACAATATTCATTGATTTTTGCCATTGAAAAACATGTTTTTCATATACCAGAAATGTTTGAAGCTACTGACTGAATGAAAGGAGCTGGCATCTCACTCTCTTTGAATCTTCTTTATCATGCTAGGATTAGCAGGAAAAAGCAAAAAATTTCAGAATTGCACCTTGCAATGTGGAGATATTACTGTTTGTGCATTTACAACATTCATTGATTTTTGCCATTGAAAAACATGTTTTTCATATACCAGAAATGTTTGAAGCTACTGACTGAATGAAAGGAGCTGGCATCTCACTCTCTTTGAATCTTCTTTATCATGCTAGGATTAACAGGAAAAAGCTAAAAATTTCAGAATTGCACCGTGCAATGTGGAGATATTACTGTTTGTGCATTTACAATATTCATTGATTTTTGCCATTGAAAAACATGTTTTTCATATACCAGAAATGTTTGAAGCTACTGACTGAATGAAAGGAGCTGGCATCTCACTCTGAATCTTCTTTATCATGCTAGGATTAGCAGGAAAAAGCAAAAAATTTCAGAATTGCACCTTGCAATGTGGAGATATTACTGTTTGTGCATTTACAATATTCATTGATTTTTGCCATTGAAAAACATGTTTTTCATATACCAGAAATGTTTGAAGCTACTGACTGAATGAAAGGAGCTGGCATCTCACTCTCTTTGAATCTTCTTTATCATGCTAGGATTAGCAGGAAAAAGCAAAAAATTTCAGAATTGCACCTTGCAATGTGGAGATATTACTGTTTGTGCATTTACAATATTCATTGATTTTTGCCATTGAAAAACATGTTTTTCATATACCAGAAATGTTTGAAGCTACTGACTGAATGAAAGGAGCTGGCATCTCACTCTCTTTGAATCTTCTTTATCATGCTAGGATTAACAGGAAAAAGCTAAAAATTTCAGAATTGCACCGTGCAATGTGGAGATATTACTGTTTGTGCATTTACAATATTCATTGATTTTTGCCATTGAAAAACATGTTTTTCATATACCAGAAATGTTTGAAGCTACTGACTGAATGAAAGGAGCTGGCATCTCACTCTCTTTGAATCTTCTTTATCATGCTAGGATTAGCAGGAAAAAGCAAAAAATTTCAGAATTGCACCTTGCAATGTGGAGATATTACTGTTTGTGCATTTACAATATTCATTGATTTTTGCCATTGAAAAACATGTTTTTCATATACCAGAAATGTTTGAAGCTACTGACTGAATGAAAGGAGCTGGCATCTCACTCTCTTTGAATCTTCTTTATCATGCTAGGATTAACAGGAAAAAGCAAAAAATTTCAGAATTGCACCTTGCAATGTGGAGATATTACTGTTTGTGCATTTACAATATTCATTGATTTTTGCCATTGAAAAACATGTTTTTCATATACCAGAAATGTTTGAAGCTACTGACTGAATGAAAGGAGCTGGCATCTCACTCTCTTTGAATCTTCTTTATCATGCTAGGATTAACAGGAAAAAGCTAAAAATTTCAGAATTGCACCGTGCAATGTGGAGATATTACTGTTTGTGCATTTACAATATTCATTGATTTTTGCCATTGAAAAACATGTTTTTCATATACCAGAAATGTTTGAAGCTACTGACTGAATGAAAGGAGCTGGCATCTCACTCTCTTTGAATCTTCTTTATCATGCTAGGATTAACAGGAAAAAGCAAAAAATTTCAGAATTGCACCTTGCAATGTGGAGATATTACTGTTTGTGCATTTACAATATTCATTGATTTTTGCCATTGAAAAACATGTTTTTCATATACCAGAAATGTTTGAAGCTACTGACTGAATGAAAGGAGCTGGCATCTCACTCTCTTTGAATCTTCTTTATCATGCTAGGATTAACAGGAAAAAGCTAAAAATTTCAGAATTGAACCTTGCAATGTGGAGATATTACTGTTTGTGCATTTACAATATTCATTGATTTTTGCCATTGAAAAACATGTTTTTCATATACCAGAAATGTTTGAAGCTACTGACTGAATGAAAGGAGCTGGCATCTCACTCTCTTTGAATCTTCATCATGCTAGGATTAGCAGGAAAAAGCAAAAAATTTCAGAATTGCACCTTGCAATGTGGAGATATTACTGTTTGTGCATTTACAATATTCATTGATTTTTGCCATTGAAAAACATGTTTTTCATATACCAGAAATGTTTGAAGCTACTGACTGAATGAAAGGAGCTGGCATCTCACTCTCTTTGAATCTTCTTTATCATGCTAGGATTAACAGGAAAAAGCAAAACATTTCAGAATTGCACCTTGCAATGTGGAGATATTACTGTTTGTGCATTTACAATATTCATTGATTTTTGCCATTGAAAAACATGTTTTTCATATACCAGAAATGTTTGAAGCTACTGACTGAATGAAAGGAGCTGGCATCTCACTCTCTTTGAATCTTCTTTATCATGCTAGGATTAACAGGAAAAAGCTAAAAATTTCAGAATTGCACCGTGCAATGTGGAGATATTACTGTTTGTGCATTTACAATATTCATTGATTTTTGCCATTGAAAAACATGTTTTTCATATACCAGAAATGTTTGAAGCTACTGACTGAATGAAAGGAGCTGGCATCTCACTCTCTTTGAATCTTCTTTATCATGCTAGGATTAGCAGGAAAAAGCAAAAAATTTCAGAATTGCACCTTGCAATGTGGAGATATTACTGTTTGTGCATTTACAATATTCATTGATTTTTGCCATTGAAAAACATGTTTTTCATATACCAGAAATGTTTGAAGCTACTGACTGAATGAAAGGAGCTGGCATCTCACTCTCTTTGAATCTTCTTTATCATGCTAGGATTAACAGGAAAAAGCTAAAAATTTCAGAATTGCACCGTGCAATGTGGAGATATTACTGTTTGTGCATTTACAATATTCATTGATTTTTGCCATTGAAAAACATGTTTTTCATATACCAGAAATGTTTGAAGCTACTGACTGAATGAAAGGAGCTGGCATCTCACTCTCTTTGAATCTTCTTTATCATGCTAGGATTAGCAGGAAAAAGCAAAAAATTTCAGAATTGCACCTTGCAATGTGGAGATATTACTGTTTGTGCATTTACAATATTCATTGATTTTTGCCATTGAAAAACATGTTTTTCATATACCAGAAATGTTTGAAGCTACTGACTGAATGAAAGGAGCTGGCATCTCACTCTCTTTGAATCTTCTTTATCATGCTAGGATTAACAGGAAAAAGCAAAAAATTTCAGAATTGCACCTTGCAATGTGGAGATATTACTGTTTGTGCATTTACAATATTCATTGATTTTTGCCATTGAAAAACATGTTTTTCATATACCAGAAATGTTTGAAGCTACTGACTGAATGAAAGGAGCTGGCATCTCACTCTCTTTGAATCTTCTTTATCATGCTAGGATTAACAGGAAAAAGCAAAAAATTTCAGAATTGCACCTTGCAATGTGGAGATATTACTGTTTGTGCATTTACAATATTCATTGATTTTTGCCATTGAAAAACATGTTTTTCATATACCAGAAATGTTTGAAGCTACTGACTGAATGAAAGGAGCTGGCATCTCACTCTCTTTGAATCTTCTTTATCATGCTAGGATTAACAGGAAAAAGCTAAAAATTTCAGAATTGCACCGTGCAATGTGGAGATATTACTGTTTGTGCATTTACAATATTCATTGATTTTTGCCATTGAAAAACATGTTTTTCATATACCAGAAATGTTTGAAGCTACTGACTGAATGAAAGGAGCTGGCATCTCACTCTCTTTGAATCTTCTTTATCATGCTAGGATTAACAGGAAAAAGCAAAAAATTTCAGAATTGCACCTTGCAATGTGGAGATATTACTGTTTGTGCATTTACAATATTCATTGATTTTTGCCATTGAAAAACATGTTTTTCATATACCAGAAATGTTTGAAGCTACTGACTGAATGAAAGGAGCTGGCATCTCACTCTCTTTGAATCTTCTTTATCATGCTAGGATTAACAGGAAAAAGCTAAAAATTTCAGAATTGCACCTTGCAATGTGGAGATATTACTGTTTGTGCATTTACAATATTCATTGATTTTTGCCATTGAAAAACATGTTTTTCATATACCAGAAATGTTTGAAGCTACTGACTGAATGAAAGGAGCTGGCATCTCACTCTCTTTGAATCTTCATCATGCTAGGATTAGCAGGAAAAAGCAAAAAATTTCAGAATTGCACCTTGCAATGTGGAGATATTACTGTTTGTGCATTTACAATATTCATTGATTTTTGCCATTGAAAAACATGTTTTTCATATACCAGAAATGTTTGAAGCTACTGACTGAATGAAAGGAGCTGGCATCTCACTCTCTTTGAATCTTCTTTATCATGCTAGGATTAACAGGAAAAAGCAAAAAATTTCAGAATTGCACCTTGCAATGTGGAGATATTACTGTTTGTGCATTTACAATATTCATTGATTTTTGCCATTGAAAAACATGTTTTTCATATACCAGAAATGTTTGAAGCTACTGACTGAATGAAAGGAGCTGGCATCTCACTCTCTTTGAATCTTCTTTATCATGCTAGGATTAACAGGAAAAAGCTAAAAATTTCAGAATTGCACCGTGCAATGTGGAGATATTACTGTTTGTGCATTTACAATATTCATTGATTTTTGCCATTGAAAAACATGTTTTTCATATACCAGAAATGTTTGAAGCTACTGACTGAATGAAAGGAGCTGGCATCTCACTCTCTTTGAATCTTCTTTATCATGCTAGGATTAACAGGAAAAAGCAAAAAATTTCAGAATTGCACCTTGCAATGTGGAGATATTACTGTTTGTGCATTTACAATATTCATTGATTTTTGCCATTGAAAAACGTCCAGAAATGTTTGAAGCTACTGACTGAATGAAATGAGCTGGCATCTCACTCTTTTTGAATCTTCTTTATCATGCTAGGATTAACAGGAAAAAGCTAAAAATTTCAGAATTGCACCGTGCAATGTGGAGATATTACTGTTTGTGCATTTACAATATTCATTGATTTTTGCCATTGAAAAACATGTTTTTCATATACCAGAAATGTTTGAAGCTACTGACTGAATGAAAGGAGCTGGCATCTCACTCTCTTTGAATCTTCTTTATCATGCTAGGATTAGCAGGAAAAAGCAAAAAATTTCAGAATTGCACCTTGCAATGTGGAGATATTACTGTTTGTGCATTTACAACATTCATTGATTTTTGCCATTGAAAAACATGTTTTTCATATACCAGAAATGTTTGAAGCTACTGACTGAATGAAAGGAGCTGGCATCTCACTCTCTTTGAATCTTCTTTATCATGCTAGGATTAACAGGAAAAAGCTAAAAATTTCAGAATTGCACCGTGCAATGTGGAGATATTACTGTTTGTGCATTTACAATATTCATTGATTTTTGCCATTGAAAAACATGTTTTTCATATACCAGAAATGTTTGAAGCTACTGACTGAATGAAAGGAGCTGGCATCTCACTCTGAATCTTCTTTATCATGCTAGGATTAGCAGGAAAAAGCAAAAAATTTCAGAATTGCACCTTGCAATGTGGAGATATTACTGTTTGTGCATTTACAATATTCATTGATTTTTGCCATTGAAAAACATGTTTTTCATATACCAGAAATGTTTGAAGCTACTGACTGAATGAAAGGAGCTGGCATCTCACTCTCTTTGAATCTTCTTTATCATGCTAGGATTAGCAGGAAAAAGCAAAAAATTTCAGAATTGCACCTTGCAATGTGGAGATATTACTGTTTGTGCATTTACAATATTCATTGATTTTTGCCATTGAAAAACATGTTTTTCATATACCAGAAATGTTTGAAGCTACTGACTGAATGAAAGGAGCTGGCATCTCACTCTCTTTGAATCTTCTTTATCATGCTAGGATTAACAGGAAAAAGCTAAAAATTTCAGAATTGCACCGTGCAATGTGGAGATATTACTGTTTGTGCATTTACAATATTCATTGATTTTTGCCATTGAAAAACATGTTTTTCATATACCAGAAATGTTTGAAGCTACTGACTGAATGAAAGGAGCTGGCATCTCACTCTCTTTGAATCTTCTTTATCATGCTAGGATTAGCAGGAAAAAGCAAAAAATTTCAGAATTGCACCTTGCAATGTGGAGATATTACTGTTTGTGCATTTACAATATTCATTGATTTTTGCCATTGAAAAACATGTTTTTCATATACCAGAAATGTTTGAAGCTACTGACTGAATGAAAGGAGCTGGCATCTCACTCTCTTTGAATCTTCTTTATCATGCTAGGATTAACAGGAAAAAGCAAAAAATTTCAGAATTGCACCTTGCAATGTGGAGATATTACTGTTTGTGCATTTACAATATTCATTGATTTTTGCCATTGAAAAACATGTTTTTCATATACCAGAAATGTTTGAAGCTACTGACTGAATGAAAGGAGCTGGCATCTCACTCTCTTTGAATCTTCTTTATCATGCTAGGATTAACAGGAAAAAGCTAAAAATTTCAGAATTGCACCGTGCAATGTGGAGATATTACTGTTTGTGCATTTACAATATTCATTGATTTTTGCCATTGAAAAACATGTTTTTCATATACCAGAAATGTTTGAAGCTACTGACTGAATGAAAGGAGCTGGCATCTCACTCTCTTTGAATCTTCTTTATCATGCTAGGATTAACAGGAAAAAGCAAAAAATTTCAGAATTGCACCTTGCAATGTGGAGATATTACTGTTTGTGCATTTACAATATTCATTGATTTTTGCCATTGAAAAACATGTTTTTCATATACCAGAAATGTTTGAAGCTACTGACTGAATGAAAGGAGCTGGCATCTCACTCTCTTTGAATCTTCTTTATCATGCTAGGATTAACAGGAAAAAGCTAAAAATTTCAGAATTGAACCTTGCAATGTGGAGATATTACTGTTTGTGCATTTACAATATTCATTGATTTTTGCCATTGAAAAACATGTTTTTCATATACCAGAAATGTTTGAAGCTACTGACTGAATGAAAGGAGCTGGCATCTCACTCTCTTTGAATCTTCATCATGCTAGGATTAGCAGGAAAAAGCAAAAAATTTCAGAATTGCACCTTGCAATGTGGAGATATTACTGTTTGTGCATTTACAATATTCATTGATTTTTGCCATTGAAAAACATGTTTTTCATATACCAGAAATGTTTGAAGCTACTGACTGAATGAAAGGAGCTGGCATCTCACTCTCTTTGAATCTTCTTTATCATGCTAGGATTAACAGGAAAAAGCAAAACATTTCAGAATTGCACCTTGCAATGTGGAGATATTACTGTTTGTGCATTTACAATATTCATTGATTTTTGCCATTGAAAAACATGTTTTTCATATACCAGAAATGTTTGAAGCTACTGACTGAATGAAAGGAGCTGGCATCTCACTCTCTTTGAATCTTCTTTATCATGCTAGGATTAACAGGAAAAAGCTAAAAATTTCAGAATTGCACCGTGCAATGTGGAGATATTACTGTTTGTGCATTTACAATATTCATTGATTTTTGCCATTGAAAAACATGTTTTTCATATACCAGAAATGTTTGAAGCTACTGACTGAATGAAAGGAGCTGGCATCTCACTCTCTTTGAATCTTCTTTATCATGCTAGGATTAGCAGGAAAAAGCAAAAAATTTCAGAATTGCACCTTGCAATGTGGAGATATTACTGTTTGTGCATTTACAATATTCATTGATTTTTGCCATTGAAAAACATGTTTTTCATATACCAGAAATGTTTGAAGCTACTGACTGAATGAAAGGAGCTGGCATCTCACTCTCTTTGAATCTTCTTTATCATGCTAGGATTAACAGGAAAAAGCTAAAAATTTCAGAATTGCACCGTGCAATGTGGAGATATTACTGTTTGTGCATTTACAATATTCATTGATTTTTGCCATTGAAAAACATGTTTTTCATATACCAGAAATGTTTGAAGCTACTGACTGAATGAAAGGAGCTGGCATCTCACTCTCTTTGAATCTTCTTTATCATGCTAGGATTAGCAGGAAAAAGGAAAAAATTTCAGAATTGCACCTTGCAATGTGGAGATATTACTGTTTGTGCATTTACAATATTCATTCATTTTTGCCATTGAAAAACATGTTTTTCATATACCAGAAATGTTTGAAGCTACTGACTGAATGAAAGGAGCTGGCATCTCACTCTCTTTGAATCTTCTTTATCATGCTAGGATTAAAAGGAAAAAGTAAAAAATTTCAGAATTGCACCTTGCAATGTGGAGATATTACTGTTTGTGCATTTACAATATTCATTGATTTTTGCCATTGAAAAACGTCCAGAAATGTTTGAAGCTACTGACTGAATGAAATGAGCTGGCATCTCACTCTCTTTGAATCTTCTTTATCATGCTAGGATTAACAGGAAAAAGCTAAAAAATTCAGAATTGCACCGTGCAATGTGGAGATATTACTGTTTGTGCATTTACAATATTCATTGATTTTTGCCATTGAAAAACATGTTTTTCATATACCAGAAATGTTTGAAGCTACTGACTGAATGAAAGGAGCTGGCATCTCACTCTCTTTGAATCTTCTTTATCATGCTAGGATTAGCAGGAAAAAGCAAAAAATTTCAGAATTGCACCTTGCAATGTGGAGATATTACTGTTTGTGCATTTACAACATTCATTGATTTTTGCCATTGAAAAACATGTTTTTCATATACCAGAAATGTTTGAAGCTACTGACTGAATGAAAGGAGCTGGCATCTCACTCTCTTTGAATCTTCTTTATCATGCTAGGATTAACAGGAAAAAGCTAAAAATTTCAGAATTGCACCGTGCAATGTGGAGATATTACTGTTTGTGCATTTACAATATTCATTGATTTTTGCCATTGAAAAACATGTTTTTCATATACCAGAAATGTTTGAAGCTACTGACTGAATGAAAGGAGCTGGCATCTCACTCTCTTTGAATCTTCTTTATCATGCTAGGATTAGCAGGAAAAAGCAAAAAATTTCAGAATTGCACCTTGCAATGTGGAGATATTACTGTTTGTGCATTTACAATATTCATTGATTTTTGCCATTGAAAAACATGTTTTTCATATACCAGAAATGTTTGAAGCTACTGACTGAATGAAAGGAGCTGGCATCTCACTCTCTTTGAATCTTCTTTATCATGCTAGGATTAGCAGGAAAAAGCAAAAAATTTCAGAATTGCACCTTGCAATGTGGAGATATTACTGTTTGTGCATTTACAATATTCATTGATTTTTGCCATTGAAAAACATGTTTTTCATATACCAGAAATGTTTGAAGCTACTGACTTAATGAAAGGAGCTGGCATCTCACTCTCTTTGAATCTTCTTTATCATGCTAGGATTAACAGGAAAAAGCTAAAAATTTCAGAATTGCACCGTGCAATGTGGAGATATTACTGTTTGTGCATTTACAATATTCATTGATTTTTGCCATTGAAAAACATGTTTTTCATATACCAGAAATGTTTGAAGCTACTGACTGAATGAAAGGAGCTGGCATCTCACTCTCTTTGAATCTTCTTTATCATGCTAGGATTAGCAGGAAAAAGCAAAAAATTTCAGAATTGCACCTTGCAATGTGGAGATATTACTGTTTGTGCATTTACAATATTCATTGATTTTTGCCATTGAAAAACATGTTTTTCATATACCAGAAATGTTTGAAGCTACTGACTGAATGAAAGGAGCTGGCATCTCACTCTCTTTGAATCTTCTTTATCATGCTAGGATTAACAGGAAAAAGCAAAAAATTTCAGAATTGCACCTTGCAATGTGGAGATATTACTGTTTGTGCATTTACAATATTCATTGATTTTTGCCATTGAAAAACATGTTTTTCATATACCAGAAATGTTTGAAGCTACTGACTGAATGAAAGGAGCTGGCATCTCACTCTCTTTGAATCTTCTTTATCATGCTAGGATTAACAGGAAAAAGCTAAAAATTTCAGAATTGCACCGTGCAATGTGGAGATATTACTGTTTGTGCATTTACAATATTCATTGATTTTTGCCATTGAAAAACATGTTTTTCATATACCAGAAATGTTTGAAGCTACTGACTGAATGAAAGGAGCTGGCATCTCACTCTCTTTGAATCTTCTTTATCATGCTAGGATTAACAGGAAAAAGCAAAAAATTTCAGAATTGCACCTTGCAATGTGGAGATATTACTGTTTGTGCATTTACAATATTCATTGATTTTTGCCATTGAAAAACATGTTTTTCATATACCAGAAATGTTTGAAGCTACTGACTGAATGAAAGGAGCTGGCATCTCACTCTCTTTGAATCTTCTTTATCATGCTAGGATTAACAGGAAAAAGCTAAAAATTTCAGAATTGCACCGTGCAATGTGGAGATATTACTGTTTGTGCATTTACAATATTCATTGATTTTTGCCATTGAAAAACATGTTTTTCATATACCAGAAATGTTTGAAGCTACTGACTGAATGAAAGGAGCTGGCATCTCACTCTCTTTGAATCTTCATCATGCTAGGATTAGCAGGAAAAAGCAAAAAATTTCAGAATTGCACCTTGCAATGTGGAGATATTACTGTTTGTGCATTTACAATATTCATTGATTTTTGCCATTGAAAAACATGTTTTTCATATACCAGAAATGTTTGAAGCTACTGACTGAATGAAAGGAGCTGGCATCTCACTCTCTTTGAATCTTCTTTATCATGCTAGGATTAACAGGAAAAAGCAAAAAATTTCAGAATTGCACCTTGCAATGTGGAGATATTACTGTTTGTGCATTTACAATATTCATTGATTTTTGCCATTGAAAAACATGTTTTTCATATACCAGAAATGTTTGAAGCTACTGACTGAATGAAAGGAGCTGGCATCTCACTCTCTTTGAATCTTCTTTATCATGCTAGGATTAACAGGAAAAAGCTAAAAATTTCAGAATTGCACCGTGCAATGTGGAGATATTACTGTTTGTGCATTTACAATATTCATTGATTTTTGCCATTGAAAAACATGTTTTTCATATACCAGAAATGTTTGAAGCTACTGACTGAATGAAAGGAGCTGGCATCTCACTCTCTTTGAATCTTCTTTATCATGCTAGGATTAGCAGGAAAAAGCAAAAAATTTCAGAATTGCACCTTGCAATGTGGAGATATTACTGTTTGTGCATTTACAATATTCATTGATTTTTGCCATTGAAAAACATGTTTTTCATATACCAGAAATGTTTGAAGCTACTGACTGAATGAAAGGAGCTGGCATCTCACTCTCTTTGAATCTTCTTTATCATGCTAGGATTAACAGGAAAAAGCTAAAAATTTCAGAATTGCACCGTGCAATGTGGAGATATTACTGTTTGTGCATTTACAATATTCATTGATTTTTGCCATTGAAAAACATGTTTTTCATATACCAGAAATGTTTGAAGCTACTGACTGAATGAAAGGAGCTGGCATCTCACTCTCTTTGAATCTTCTTTATCATGCTAGGATTAGCAGGAAAAAGCAAAAAATTTCAGAATTGCACCTTGCAATGTGGAGATATTACTGTTTGTGCATTTACAATATTCATTCATTTTTGCCATTGAAAAACATGTTTTTCATATACCAGAAATGTTTGAAGCTACTGACTGAATGAAAGGAGCTGGCATCTCACTCTCTTTGAATCTTCTTTATCATGCTAGGATTAACAGGAAAAAGCAAAAAATTTCAGAATTGCACCTTGCAATGTGGAGATATTACTGTTTGTGCATTTACAATATTCATTGATTTTTGCCATTGAAAAACATGTTTTTCATATACCAGAAATGTTTGAAGCTACTGACTGAATGAAAGGAGCTGGCATCTCACTCTCTTTGAATCTTCTTTATCATGCTAGGATTAACAGGAAAAAGCTAAAAATTTCAGAATTGCACCGTGCAATGTGGAGATATTACTGTTTGTGCATTTACAATATGCATTGATTTTTGCCATTGAAAAACATGTTTTTCATATACCAGAAATGTTTGAAGCTATTGACTGAATGAAAGGAGCTGGCATCTCACTCTCTTTGAATCTTCTTTATCATGCTAGGATTAGCAGGAAAAAGCAAAAAATTTCAGAATTGCACCTTGCAATGTGGAGATATTACTGTTTGTGCATTTACAATATTCATTGATTTTTGCCATTGAAAAACATATTTTTCATATACCAGAAATGTTTGAAGCTACTGACTGAATGAAAGGAGCTGGCATCTCACTCTCTTTGAATCTTCTTTATCATGCTAGGATTAACAGGAAAAAGCTAAAAATTTCAGAATTGCACCGTGCAATGTGGAGATATTACTGTTTGTGCATTTACAATATTCATTGATTTTTGCCATTGAAAAACATGTTTTTCATATACCAGAAATGTTTGAAGCTACTGACTGAATGAAAGGAGCTGGCATCTCACTCTCTTTGAATCTTCTTTATCATGCTAGGATTAACAGGAAAAAGCTAAAAATTTCAGAATTGCACCGTGCAATGTGGAGATATTACTGTTTGTGCATTTACAATATTCATTGATTTTTGCCATTGAAAAACATGTTTTTCATATACCAGAAATGTTTGAAGCTACTGACTGAATGAAAGGAGCTGGCATCTCACTCTCTTTGAATCTTCTTTATCATGCTAGGATTAGCAGGAAAAAGCAAAAAATTTCAGAATTGCACCTTGCAATGTGGAGATATTACTGTTTGTGCATTTACAATATTCATTGATTTTTGCCATTGAAAAACATGTTTTTCATATACCAGAAATGTTTGAAGCTACTGACTGAATGAAAGGAGCTGGCATCTCACTCTCTTTGAATCTTCTTTATCATGCTAGGATTAACAGGAAAAAGCTAAAAATTTCAGAATTGCACCGTGCAATGTGGAGATATTACTGTTTGTGCATTTACAATATTCATTGATTTTTGCCATTGAAAAACATGTTTTTCATATACCAGAAATGTTTGAAGCTACTGACTGAATGAAAGGAGCTGGCATCTCACTCTCTTTGAATCTTCTTTATCATGCTAGGATTAGCAGGAAAAAGCAAAAAATTTCAGAATTGCACCTTGCAATGTGGAGATATTACTGTTTGTGCATTTACAATATTCATTCATTTTTGCCATTGAAAAACATGTTTTTCATATACCAGAAATGTTTGAAGCTACTGACTGAATGAAAGGAGCTGGCATCTCACTCTCTTTGAATCTTCTTTATCATGCTAGGATTAACAGGAAAAAGCAAAAAATTTCAGAATTGCACCTTGCAATGTGGAGATATTACTGTTTGTGCATTTACAATATTCATTGATTTTTGCCATTGAAAAACATGTTTTTCATATACCAGAAATGTTTGAAGCTACTGACTGAATGAAAGGAGCTGGCATCTCACTCTCTTTGAATCTTCTTTATCATGCTAGGATTAACAGGAAAAAGCTAAAAATTTCAGAATTGCACCGTGCAATGTGGAGATATTACTGTTTGTGCATTTACAATATGCATTGATTTTTGCCATTGAAAAACATGTTTTTCATATACCAGAAATGTTTGAAGCTATTGACTGAATGAAAGGAGCTGGCATCTCACTCTCTTTGAATCTTCTTTATCATGCTAGGATTAGCAGGAAAAAGCAAAAAATTTCAGAATTGCACCTTGCAATGTGGAGATATTACTGTTTGTGCATTTACAATATTCATTGATTTTTGCCATTGAAAAACATATTTTTCATATACCAGAAATGTTTGAAGCTACTGACTGAATGAAAGGAGCTGGCATCTCACTCTCTTTGAATCTTCTTTATCATGCTAGGATTAACAGGAAAAAGCTAAAAATTTCAGAATTGCACCGTGCAATGTGGAGATATTACTGTTTGTGCATTTACAATATTCATTGATTTTTGCCATTGAAAAACATGTTTTTCATATACCAGAAATGTTTGAAGCTACTGACTGAATGAAAGGAGCTGGCATCTCACTCTCTTTGAATCTTCTTTATCATGCTAGGATTAGCAGGAAAAAGCAAAAAATTTCAGAATTGCACCTTGCAATGTGGAGATATTACTGTTTGTGCATTTACAATATTCATTGATTTTTGCCATTGAAAAACATGTTTTTCATATACCAGAAATGTTTGAAGCTACTGACTGAATGAAAGAAGCTGGCATCTCACTCTCTTTGAATCTTCTTTATCATGCTAGGATTAACAGGAAAAAGCAAAAAATTTCAGAATTGCACCTTGCAATGTGGAGATATTACTGTTTGTGCATTTACAATATTCATTGATTTTTGCCATTGAAAAACGTCCAGAAATGTTTGAAGCTACTGACTGAATGAAATGAGCTGGCATCTCACTCTCTTTGAATCTTCTTTATCATGCTAGGATTAACAGGAAAAAGCTAAAAATTTCAGAATTGCACCTTGCAATGTGGAGATATTACTGTTTGTGCATTTACAATATTCATTGATTTTTGCCTTTGAAAAACATGTTTTTCATATACCAGAAATGTTTGAAGCTACTGACTGAATGAAAGGAGCTGGCATCTCACTCTCTTTGAATCTTCTTTATCATGCTAGGATTAACAGGAAAAAGCAAAAAATTTCAGAATTGCACCGTGCAATGTGGAGATATTACTGTTTGTGCATTTACAATATTCATTGATTTTTGCCATTGAAAAACATGTTTTTCATATACCAGAAATGTTTGAAGCTACTGACTGAATGAAAGGAGCTGGCATCTCACTCTCTTTGAATCTTCTTTATCATGCTAGGATTAACAGGAAAAAGCTAAAAATTTCAGAATTGCACCGTGCAATGTGGAGATATTACTGATTGTGCATTTACAATATTCATTGATTTTTGCCATTGAAAAACATGTTTTTCATATACCAGAAATGTTTGAAGCTACTGACTGAATGAAAGGAGCTGGCATCTCACTCTCTTTGAATCTTCTTTATCATGCTAGCATTAACAGGAAAAAGCAAAAAATTTCAGAATTGCACCTTGCAATGTGGAGATATTACTGTTTGTGCATTTACAATATTCATTGATTTTTGCCATTGAAAAACATGTTTTTCATATACCAGAAATGTTTGAAGCTACTGACTGAATGAAAGGAGCTGGCATCTCACTCTCTTTGAATCTTCTTTATCATGCTAGGATTAACAGGAAAAAGCTAAAAATTTCAGAATTGCACCTTGCAATGTGGAGATATTACTGTTTGTGCATTTACAATATTCATTGATTTTTGCCATTGAAAAACATGTTTTTCATATACCAGAAATGTTTGAAGCTACTGACTGAATGAAAGGAGCTGGCATCTCACTCTCTTTGAATCTTCTTTATCATGCTAGGATTAACAGGAAAAAGCAAAAAATTTCAGAATTGCACCTTGCAATGTGGAGATATTACTGTTTGTGCATTTACAATATTCATTGATTTTTGCCATTGAAAAACATGTTTTTCATATACCAGAAATGTTTGAAGCTACTGACTGAATGAAAGGAGCTGGCATCTCACTCTCTTTGAATCTTCTTTATCATGCTAGGATTAACAGGAAAAAGCTAAAAATTTCAGAATTGCACCGTGCAATGTGGAGATATTACTGTTTGTGCATTTACAATATTCATTGATTTTTGCCATTGAAAAACATGTTTTTCATATACCAGAAATGTTTGAAGCTACTGACTGAATGAAAGGAGCTGGCATCTCACTCTCTTTGAATCTTCTTTATCATGCTAGGATTAACAGGAAAAAGCAAAAAATTTCAGAATTGCACCTTGCAATGTGGAGATATTACTGTTTGTGCATTTACAATATTCATTGATTTTTGCCATTGAAAAACGTCCAGAAATGTTTGAAGCTACTGACTGAATGAAATGAGCTGGCATCTCACTCTCTTTGAATCTTCTTTATCATGCTAGGATTAACAGGAAAAAGCTAAAAATTTCAGAATTGCACCGTGCAATGTGGAGATATTACTGTTTGTGCATTTACAATATTCATTGATTTTTGCCATTGAAAAACATGTTTTTCATATACCAGAAATGTTTGAAGCTACTGACTGAATGAAAGGAGCTGGCATCTCACTCTCTTTGAATCTTCTTTATCATGCTAGGATTAGCAGGAAAAAGCAAAAAATTTCAGAATTGCACCTTGCAATGTGGAGATATTACTGTTTGTGCATTTACAACATTCATTGATTTTTGCCATTGAAAAACATGTTTTTCATATACCAGAAATGTTTGAAGCTACTGACTGAATGAAAGGAGCTGGCATCTCACTCTCTTTGAATCTTCTTTATCATGCTAGGATTAACAGGAAAAAGCTAAAAATTTCAGAATTGCACCGTGCAATGTGGAGATATTACTGTTTGTGCATTTACAATATTCATTGATTTTTGCCATTGAAAAACATGTTTTTCATATACCAGAAATGTTTGAAGCTACTGACTGAATGAAAGGAGCTGGCATCTCACTCTGAATCTTCTTTATCATGCTAGGATTAGCAGGAAAAAGCAAAAAATTTCAGAATTGCACCTTGCAATGTGGAGATATTACTGTTTGTGCATTTACAATATTCATTGATTTTTGCCATTGAAAAACATGTTTTTCATATACCAGAAATGTTTGAAGCTACTGACTGAATGAAAGGAGCTGGCATCTCACTCTCTTTGAATCTTCTTTATCATGCTAGGATTAGCAGGAAAAAGCAAAAAATTTCAGAATTGCACCTTGCAATGTGGAGATATTACTGTTTGTGCATTTACAATATTCATTGATTTTTGCCATTGAAAAACATGTTTTTCATATACCAGAAATGTTTGAAGCTACTGACTGAATGAAAGGAGCTGGCATCTCACTCTCTTTGAATCTTCTTTATCATGCTAGGATTAACAGGAAAAAGCTAAAAATTTCAGAATTGCACCGTGCAATGTGGAGATATTACTGTTTGTGCATTTACAATATTCATTGATTTTTGCCATTGAAAAACATGTTTTTCATATACCAGAAATGTTTGAAGCTACTGACTGAATGAAAGGAGCTGGCATCTCACTCTCTTTGAATCTTCTTTATCATGCTAGGATTAGCAGGAAAAAGCAAAAAATTTCAGAATTGCACCTTGCAATGTGGAGATATTACTGTTTGTGCATTTACAATATTCATTGATTTTTGCCATTGAAAAACATGTTTTTCATATACCAGAAATGTTTGAAGCTACTGACTGAATGAAAGGAGCTGGCATCTCACTCTCTTTGAATCTTCTTTATCATGCTAGGATTAACAGGAAAAAGCTAAAAATTTCAGAATTGCACCGTGCAATGTGGAGATATTACTGTTTGTGCATTTACAATATTCATTGATTTTTGCCATTGAAAAACATGTTTTTCATATACCAGAAATGTTTGAAGCTACTGACTGAATGAAAGGAGCTGGCATCTCACTCTCTTTGAATCTTCATCATGCTAGGATTAGCAGGAAAAAGCAAAAAATTTCAGAATTGCACCTTGCAATGTGGAGATATTACTGTTTGTGCATTTACAATATTCATTGATTTTTGCCATTGAAAAACATGTTTTTCATATACCAGAAATGTTTGAAGCTACTGACTGAATGAAAGGAGCTGGCATCTCACTCTCTTTGAATCTTCTTTATCATGCTAGGATTAACAGGAAAAAGCTAAAAATTTCAGAATTGCACCGTGCAATGTGGAGATATTACTGTTTGTGCATTTACAATATTCATTGATTTTTGCCATTGAAAAACATGTTTTTCATATACCAGAAATGTTTGAAGCTACTGACTGAATGAAAGGAGCTGGCATCTCACTCTCTTTGAATCTTCTTTATCATGCTAGGATTAGCAGGAAAAAGCAAAAAATTTCAGAATTGCACCTTGCAATGTGGAGATATTACTGTTTGTGCATTTACAATATTCATTGATTTTTGCCATTGAAAAACATGTTTTTCATATACCAGAAATGTTTGAAGCTACTGACTGAATGAAAGGAGCTGGCATCTCACTCTCTTTGAATCTTCTTTATCATGCTAGGATTAACAGGAAAAAGCTAAAAATTTCAGAATTGCACCGTGCAATGTGGAGATATTACTGTTTGTGCATTTACAATATTCATTGATTTTTGCCATTGAAAAACATGTTTTTCATATACCAGAAATGTTTGAAGCTACTGACTGAATGAAAGGAGCTGGCATCTCACTCTCTTTGAATCTTCTTTATCATGCTAGGATTAGCAGGAAAAAGCAAAAAATTTCAGAATTGCACCTTGCAATGTGGAGATATTACTGTTTGTGCATTTACAATATTCATTCATTTTTGCCATTGAAAAACATGTTTTTCATATACCAGAAATGTTTGAAGCTACTGACTGAATGAAAGGAGCTGGCATCTCACTCTCTTTGAATCTTCTTTATCATGCTAGGATTAACAGGAAAAAGCAAAAAATTTCAGAATTGCACCTTGCAATGTGGAGATATTACTGTTTGTGCATTTACAATATTCATTGATTTTTGCCATTGAAAAACGTCCAGAAATGTTTGAAGCTACTGACTGAATGAAATGAGCTGGCATCTCACTCTCTTTGAATCTTCTTTATCATGCTAGGATTAACAGGAAAAAGCTAAAAATTTCAGAATTGCACCGTGCAATGTGGAGATATTACTGTTTGTGCATTTACAATATTCATTGATTTTTGCCATTGAAAAACATGTTTTTCATATACCAGAAATGTTTGAAGCTACTGACTGAATGAAAGGAGCTGGCATCTCACTCTCTTTGAATCTTCTTTATCATGCTAGGATTAGCAGGAAAAAGCAAAAAATTTCAGAATTGCACCTTGCAATGTGGAGATATTACTGTTTGTGCATTTACAACATTCATTGATTTTTGCCATTGAAAAACATGTTTTTCATATACCAGAAATGTTTGAAGCTACTGACTGAATGAAAGGAGCTGGCATCTCACTCTCTTTGAATCTTCTTTATCATGCTAGGATTAACAGGAAAAAGCTAAAAATTTCAGAATTGCACTGTGCAATGTGGAGATATTACTGTTTGTGCATTTACAATATTCATTGATTTTTGCCATTGAAAAACATGTTTTTCATATACCAGAAATGTTTGAAGCTACTGACTGAATGAAAGGAGCTGGCATCTCACTCTCTTTGAATCTTCTTTATCATGCTAGGATTAGCAGGAAAAAGCAAAAAATTTCAGAATTGCACCTTGCAATGTGGAGATATTACTGTTTGTGCATTTACAATATTCATTGATTTTTGCCATTGAAAAACATGTTTTTCATATACCAGAAATGTTTGAAGCTACTGACTGAATGAAAGGAGCTGGCATCTCACTCTCTTTGAATCTTCTTTATCATGCTAGGATTAGCAGGAAAAAGCAAAAAATTTCAGAATTGCACCTTGCAATGTGGAGATATTACTGTTTGTGCATTTACAATATTCATTGATTTTTGCCATTGAAAAACATGTTTTTCATATACCAGAAATGTTTGAAGCTACTGACTGAATGAAAGGAGCTGGCATCTCACTCTCTTTGAATCTTCTTTATCATGCTAGGATTAACAGGAAAAAGCTAAAAATTTCAGAATTGCACCGTGCAATGTGGAGATATTACTGTTTGTGCATTTACAATATTCATTGATTTTTGCCATTGAAAAACATGTTTTTCATATACCAGAAATGTTTGAAGCTACTGACTGAATGAAAGGAGCTGGCATCTCACTCTCTTTGAATCTTCTTTATCATGCTAGGATTAGCAGGAAAAAGCAAAAAATTTCAGAATTGCACCTTGCAATGTGGAGATATTACTGTTTGTGCATTTACAATATTCATTGATTTTTGCCATTGAAAAACATGTTTTTCATATACCAGAAATGTTTGAAGCTACTGACTGAATGAAAGGAGCTGGCATCTCACTCTCTTTGAATCTTCTTTATCATGCTAGGATTAACAGGAAAAAGCAAAAAATTTCAGAATTGCACCTTGCAATGTGGAGATATTACTGTTTGTGCATTTACAATATTCATTGATTTTTGCCATTGAAAAACATGTTTTTCATATACCAGAAATGTTTGAAGCTACTGACTGAATGAAAGGAGCTGGCATCTCACTCTCTTTGAATCTTCTTTATCATGCTAGGATTAACAGGAAAAAGCTAAAAATTTCAGAATTGCACCGTGCAATGTGGAGATATTACTGTTTGTGCATTTACAATATTCATTGATTTTTGCCATTGAAAAACATGTTTTTCATATACCAGAAATGTTTGAAGCTACTGACTGAATGAAAGGAGCTGGCATCTCACTCTCTTTGAATCTTCTTTATCATGATAGGATTAACAGGAAAAAGCAAAAAATTTCAGAATTGCACCTTGCAATGTGGAGATATTACTGTTTGTGCATTTACAATATTCATTGATTTTTGCCATTGAAAAACATGTTTTTCATATACCAGAAATGTTTGAAGCTACTGACTGAATGAAAGGAGCTGGCATCTCACTCTCTTTGAATCTTCTTTATCATGCTAGGATTAACAGGAAAAAGCTAAAAATTTCAGAATTGCACCGTGCAATGTGGAGATATTACTGTTTGTGCATTTACAATATTCATTGATTTTTGCCATTGAAAAACATGTTTTTCATATACCAGAAATGTTTGAAGCTACTGACTGAATGAAAGGAGCTGGCATCTCACTCTCTTTGAATCTTCTTTATCATGCTAGGATTAGCAGGAAAAAGCAAAAAATTTCAGAATTGCACCTTGCAATGTGGAGATATTACTGTTTGTGCATTTACAATATTCATTGATTTTTGCCATTGAAAAACATGTTTTTCATATACCAGAAATGTTTGAAGCTACTGACTGAATGAAAGGAGCTGGCATCTCACTCTCTTTGAATCTTCTTTATCATGCTAGGATTAACAGGAAAAAGCAAAAAATTTCAGAATTGCACCTTGCAATGTGGAGATATTACTGTTTGTGCATTTACAATATTCATTGATTTTTGCCATTGAAAAACATGTTTTTCATATACCAGAAATGTTTGAAGCTACTGACTGAATGAAAGGAGCTGGCATCTCACTCTCTTTGAATCTTCTTTATCATGCTAGGATTAACAGGAAAAAGCTAAAAATTTCAGAATTGCACCGTGCAATGTGGAGATATTACTGTTTGTGCATTTACAATATTCATTGATTTTTGCCATTGAAAAACATGTTTTTCATATACCAGAAATGTTTGAAGCTACTGACTGAATGAAAGGAGCTGGCATCTCACTCTCTTTGAATCTTCTTTATCATGCTAGGATTAGCAGGAAAAAGCAAAAAATTTCAGAATTGCACCTTGCAATGTGGAGATATTACTGTTTGTGCATTTACAATATTCATTGATTTTTGCCATTGAAAAACATGTTTTTCATATACCAGAAATGTTTGAAGCTACTGACTGAATGAAAGGAGCTGGCATCTCACTCTCTTTGAATCTTCTTTATCATGCTAGGATTAACAGGAAAAAGCTAAAAATTTCAGAATTGCACCGTGCAATGTGGAGATATTACTGTTTGTGCATTTACAATATTCATTGATTTTTGCCATTGAAAAACATGTTTTTCATATACCAGAAATGTTTGAAGCTACTGACTGAATGAAAGGAGCTGGCATCTCACTCTCTTTGAATCTTCTTTATCATGCTAGGATTAGCAGGAAAAAGCAAAAAATTTCAGAATTGCACCTTGCAATGTGGAGATATTACTGTTTGTGCATTTACAATATTCATTCATTTTTGCCATTGAAAAACATGTTTTTCATATACCAGAAATGTTTGAAGCTACTGACTGAATGAAAGGAGCTGGCATCTCACTCTCTTTGAATCTTCTTTATCATGGTAGGATTAACAGGAAAAAGCAAAAAATTTCAGAATTGCACCTTGCAATGTGGAGATATTACTGTTTGTGCATTTACAATATTCATTGATTTTTGCCATTGAAAAAAATGTTTTTCATATACCAGAAATGTTTGAAGCTACTGACTGAATGAAAGGAGCTGGCATCTCACTCTCTTTGAATCTTCTTTATCATGCTAGGATTAACAGGAAAAAGCTAAAAATTTTAGAATTGCACCGTGCAATGTGGAGATATTACTGTTTGTGCATTTACAATATGCATTGATTTTTGCCATTGAAAAACATGTTTTTCATATACCAGAAATGTTTGAAGCTACTGACTGAATGAAAGGAGCTGGCATCTCACTCTCTTTGAATCTTCTTTATCATGCTAGGATTAGCAGGAAAAAGCAAAAAATTTCAGAATTGCACCTTGCAATGTGGAGATATTACTGTTTGTGCATTTACAATATTCATTGATTTTTGCCATTGAAAAACATATTTTTCATATACCAGAAATGTTTGAAGCTACTGACTGAATGAAAGGAGCTGGCATCTCACTCTCTTTGAATCTTCTTTATCATGCTAGGATTAACAGGAAAAAGCTAAAAATTTCAGAATTGCACCTTGCAATGTGGAGATATTACTGTTTGTGCATTTACAATATTCATTGATTTTTGCCATTGAAAAACGTCCAGAAATGTTTGAAGCTACTGACTGAATGAAATGAGCTGGCATCTCACTCTCTTTGAATCTTCTTTATCATGCTAGGATTAACAGGAAAAAGCTAAAAATTTCAGAATTGCACCGTGCAATGTGGAGATATTACTGTTTGTGCATTTACAATATTCATTGATTTTTGCCATTGAAAAACATGTTTTTCATATACCAGAAATGTTTGAAGCTACTGACTGAATGAAAGGAGCTGGCATCTCACTCTCTTTGAATCTTCTTTATCATGCTAGGATTAGCAGGAAAAAGCAAAAAATTTCAGAATTGCACCTTGCAATGTGGAGATATTACTGTTTGTGCATTTACAACATTCATTGATTTTTGCCATTGAAAAACATGTTTTTCATATACCAGAAATGTTTGAAGCTACTGACTGAATGAAAGGAGCTGGCATCTCACTCTCTTTGAATCTTCTTTATCATGCTAGGATTAACAGGAAAAAGCAAAAAATTTCAGAATTGCACCGTGCAATGTGGAGATATTACTGTTTGTGCATTTACAATATTCATTGATTTTTGCCATTGAAAAACATGTTTTTCATATACCAGAAATGTTTGAAGCTACTGACTGAATGAAAGGAGCTGGCATCTCACTCTCTTTGAATCTTCTTTATCATGCTAGGATTAGCAGGAAAAAGCAAAAAATTTCAGAATTGCACCTTGCAATGTGGAGATATTACTGTTTGTGCATTTACAATATTCATTCATTTTTGCCATTGAAAAACATGTTTTTCATATACCAGAAATGTTTGAAGCTACTGACTGAATGAAAGGAGCTGGCATCTCACTCTCTTTGAATCTTCTTTATCATGCTAGGATTAACAGGAAAAAGCAAAAAATTTCAGAATTGCACCTTGCAATGTGGAGATATTACTGTTTGTGCATTTACAATATTCATTGATTTTTGCCATTGAAAAACGTCCAGAAATGTTTGAAGCTACTGACTGAATGAAATGAGCTGGCATCTCACTCTCTTTGAATCTTCTTTATCATGCTAGGATTAACAGGAAAAAGCTAAAAATTTCAGAATTGCACCGTGCAATGTGGAGATATTACTGTTTGTGCATTTACAATATTCATTGATTTTTGCCATTGAAAAACATGTTTTTCATATACCAGAAATGTTTGAAGCTACTGACTGAATGAAAGGAGCTGGCATCTCACTCTCTTTGAATCTTCTTTATCATGCTAGGATTAGCAGGAAAAAGCAAAAAATTTCAGAATTGCACCTTGCAATGTGGAGATATTACTGTTTGTGCATTTACAACATTCATTGATTTTTGCCATTGAAAAACATGTTTTTCATATACCAGAAATGTTTGAAGCTACTGACTGAATGAAAGGAGCTGGCATCTCACTCTCTTTGAATCTTCTTTATCATGCTAGGATTAACAGGAAAAAGCTAAAAATTTCAGAATTGCACCGTGCAATGTGGAGATATTACTGTTTGTGCATTTACAATATTCATTGATTTTTGCCATTGAAAAACATGTTTTTCATATACCAGAAATGTTTGAAGCTACTGACTGAATGAAAGGAGCTGGCATCTCACTCTCTTTGAATCTTCTTTATCATGCTAGGATTAGCAGGAAAAAGCAAAAAATTTCAGAATTGCACCTTGCAATGTGGAGATATTACTGTTTGTGCATTTACAATATTCATTGATTTTTGCCATTGAAAAACATGTTTTTCATATACCAGAAATGTTTGAAGCTACTGACTGAATGAAAGGAGCTGGCATCTCACTCTCTTTGAATCTTCTTTATCATGCTAGGATTAGCAGGAAAAAGCAAAAAATTTCAGAATTGCACCTTGCAATGTGGAGATATTACTGTTTGTGCATTTACAATATTCATTGATTTTTGCCATTGAAAAACATGTTTTTCATATACCAGAAATGTTTGAAGCTACTGACTGAATGAAAGGAGCTGGCATCTCACTCTCTTTGAATCTTCTTTATCATGCTAGGATTAACAGGAAAAAGCTAAAAATTTCAGAATTGCACCGTGCAATGTGGAGATATTACTGTTTGTGCATTTACAATATTCATTGATTTTTGCCATTGAAAAACATGTTTTTCATATACCAGAAATGTTTGAAGCTACTGACTGAATGAAAGGAGCTGGCATCTCACTCTCTTTGAATCTTCTTTATCATGCTAGGATTAGCAGGAAAAAGCAAAAAATTTCAGAATTGCACCTTGCAATGTGGAGATATTACTGTTTGTGCATTTACAATATTCATTGATTTTTGCCATTGTAAAACATGTTTTTCATATACCAGAAATGTTTGAAGCTACTGACTGAATGAAAGGAGCTGGCATCTCACTCTCTTTGAATCTTCTTTATCATGCTAGGATTAACAGGAAAAAGCAAAAAATTTCAGAATTGCACCTTGCAATGTGGAGATATTACTGTTTGTGCATTTACAATATTCATTGATTTTTGCCATTGAAAAACATGTTTTTCATATACCAGAAATGTTTGAAGCTACTGACTGAATGAAAGGAGCTGGCATCTCACTCTCTTTGAATCTTCTTTATCATGCTAGGATTAACAGGAAAAAGCTAAAAATTTCAGAATTGCACCGTGCAATGTGGAGATATTACTGTTTGTGCATTTACAATATTCATTGATTTTTGCCATTGAAAAACATGTTTTTCATATACCAGAAATGTTTGAAGCTACTGACTGAATGAAAGGAGCTGGCATCTCACTCTCTTTGAATCTTCTTTATCATGCTAGGATTAACAGGAAAAAGCAAAAAATTTCAGAATTGCACCTTGCAATGTGGAGATATTACTGTTTGTGCATTTACAATATTCATTGATTTTTGCCATTGAAAAACATGTTTTTCATATACCAGAAATGTTTGAAGCTACTGACTGAATGAAAGGAGCTGGCATCTCACTCTCTTTGAATCTTCTTTATCATGCTAGGATTAACAGGAAAAAGCTAAAAATTTCAGAATTGCACCGTGCAATGTGGAGATATTACTGTTTGTGCATTTACAATATTCATTGATTTTTGCCATTGAAAAACATGTTTTTCATATACCAGAAATGTTTGAAGCTACTGACTGAATGAAAGGAGCTGGCATCTCACTCTCTTTGAATCTTCATCATGCTAGGATTAGCAGGAAAAAGCAAAAAATTTCAGAATTGCACCTTGCAATGTGGAGATATTACTGTTTGTGCATTTACAATATTCATTGATTTTTGCCATTGAAAAACATGTTTTTCATATACCAGAAATGTTTGAAGCTACTGACTGAATGAAAGGAGCTGGCATCTCACTCTCTTTGAATCTTCTTTATCATGCTAGGATTAACAGGAAAAAGCAAAAAATTTCAGAATTGCACCTTGCAATGTGGAGATATTACTGTTTGTGCATTTACAATATTCATTGATTTTTGCCATTGAAAAACATATTTTTCATATACCAGAAATGTTTGAAGCTACTGACTGAATGAAAGGAGCTGGCATCTCACTCTCTTTGAATCTTCTTTATCATGCTAGGATTAACAGGAAAAAGCTAAAAATTTCAGAATTGCACCGTGCAATGTGGAGATATTACTGTTTGTGCATTTACAATATTCATTGATTTTTGCCATTGAAAAACATGTTTTTCATATACCAGAAATGTTTGAAGCTACTGACTGAATGAAAGGAGCTGGCATCTCACTCTCTTTGAATCTTCTTTATCATGCTAGGATTAGCAGGAAAAAGCAAAAAATTTCAGAATTGCACCTTGCAATGTGGAGATATTACTGTTTGTGCATTTACAATATTCATTGATTTTTGCCATTGAAAAACATGTTTTTCATATACCAGAAATGTTTGAAGCTACTGACTGAATGAAAGGAGCTGGCATCTCACTCTCTTTGAATCTTCTTTATCATGCTAGGATTAACAGGAAAAAGCTAAAAATTTCAGAATTGCACCGTGCAATGTGGAGATATTACTGTTTGTGCATTTACAATATTCATTGATTTTTGCCATTGAAAAACATGTTTTTCATATACCAGAAATGTTTGAAGCTACTGACTGAATGAAAGGAGCTGGCATCTCACTCTCTTTGAATCTTCTTTATCATGCTAGGATTAGCAGGAAAAAGCAAAAAATTTCAGAATTGCACCTTGCAATGTGGAGATATTACTGTTTGTGCATTTACAATATTCATTCATTTTTGCCATTGAAAAACATGTTTTTCATATACCAGAAATGTTTGAAGCTACTGACTGAATGAAAGGAGCTGGCATCTCACTCTCTTTGAATCTTCTTTATCATGCTAGGATTAACAGGAAAAAGCAAAAAATTTCAGAATTGCACCTTGCAATGTGGAGATATTACTGTTTGTGCATTTACAATATTCATTGATTTTTGCCATTGAAAAACATGTTTTTCATATACCAGAAATGTTTGAAGCTACTGACTGAATGAAAGGAGCTGGCATCTCACTCTCTTTGAATCTTCTTTATCATGCTAGGATTAACAGGAAAAAGCTAAAAATTTCAGAATTGCACCGTGCAATGTGGAGATATTACTGTTTGTGCATTTACAATATGCATTGATTTTTGCCATTGAAAAACATGTTTTTCATATACCAGAAATGTTTGAAGCTACTGACTGAATGAAAGGAGCTGGCATCTCACTCTCTTTGAATCTTCTTTATCATGCTAGGATTAGCAGGAAAAAGCAAAAAATTTCAGAATTGCACCTTGCAATGTGGAGATATTACTGTTTGTGCATTTACAATATTCATTGATTTTTGCCATTGAAAAACATATTTTTCATATACCAGAAATGTTTGAAGCTACTGACTGAATGAAAGGAGCTGGCATCTCACTCTCTTTGAATCTTCTTTATCATGCTAGGATTAACAGGAAAAAGCTAAAAATTTCAGAATTGCACCGTGCAATGTGGAGATATTACTGTTTGTGCATTTACAATATTCATTGATTTTTGCCATTGAAAAACATGTTTTTCATATACCAGAAATGTTTGAAGCTACTGACTGAATGAAAGGAGCTGGCATCTCACTCTCTTTGAATCTTCTTTATCATGCTAGGATTAGCAGGAAAAAGCAAAAAATTTCAGAATTGCACCTTGCAATGTGGAGATATTACTGTTTGTGCATTTACAATATTCATTGATTTTTGCCATTGAAAAACATGTTTTTCATATACCAGAAATGTTTGAAGCTACTGACTGAATGAAAGAAGCTGGCATCTCACTCTCTTTGAATCTTCTTTATCATGCTAGGATTAACAGGAAAAAGCAAAAAATTTCAGAATTGCACCTTGCAATGTGGAGATATTACTGTTTGTGCATTTACAATATTCATTGATTTTTGCCATTGAAAAACGTCCAGAAATGTTTGAAGCTACTGACTGAATGAAATGAGCTGGCATCTCACTCTCTTTGAATCTTCTTTATCATGCTAGGATTAACAGGAAAAAGCTAAAAATTTCAGAATTGCACCGTGCAATGTGGAGATATTACTGTTTGTGCATTTACAATATTCATTGATTTTTGCCATTGAAAAACATGTTTTTCATATACCAGAAATGTTTGAAGCTACTGACTGAATGAAAGGAGCTGGCATCTCACTCTGAATCTTCTTTATCATGCTAGGATTAGCAGGAAAAAGCAAAAAATTTCAGAATTGCACCTTGCAATGTGGAGATATTACTGTTTGTGCATTTACAATATTCATTGATTTTTGCCATTGAAAAACATGTTTTTCATATACCAGAAATGTTTGAAGCTACTGACTGAATGAAAGGAGCTGGCATCTCACTCTCTTTGAATCTTCTTTATCATGCTAGGATTAACAGGAAAAAGCTAAAAATTTCAGAATTGCACCGTGCAATGTGGAGATATTACTGTTTGTGCATTTACAATATTCATTGATTTTTGCCATTGAAAAACATGTTTTTCATATACCAGAAATGTTTGAAGCTACTGACTGAATGAAAGGAGCTGGCATCTCACTCTCTTTGAATCTTCTTTATCATGCTAGGATTAGCAGGAAAAAGCAAAAAATTTCAGAATTGCACCTTGCAATGTGGAGATATTACTGTTTGTGCATTTACAATATTCATTGATTTTTGCCATTGAAAAACATGTTTTTCATATACCAGAAATGTTTGAAGCTACTGACTGAATGAAAGGAGCTGGCATCTCACTCTCTTTGAATCTTCTTTATCATGCTAGGATTAACAGGAAAAAGCTAAAAATTTCAGAATTGCACCGTGCAATGTGGAGATATTACTGTTTGTGCATTTACAATATTCATTGATTTTTGCCATTGAAAAACATGTTTTTCATATACCAGAAATGTTTGAAGCTACTGACTGAATGAAAGGAGCTGGCATCTCACTCTCTTTGAATCTTCTTTATCATGCTAGGATTAGCAGGAAAAAGCAAAAAATTTCAGAATTGCACCTTGCAATGTGGAGATATTACTGTTTGTGCATTTACAATATTCATTGATTTTTGCCATTGAAAAACATGTTTTTCATATACCAGAAATGTTTGAAGCTACTGACTGAATGAAAGGAGCTGGCATCTCACTCTCTTTGAATCTTCTTTATCATGCTAGGATTAACAGGAAAAAGCTAAAAATTTCAGAATTGCACCGTGCAATGTGGAGATATTACTGTTTGTGCATTTACAATATTCATTGATTTTTGCCATTGAAAAACATGTTTTTCATATACCAGAAATGTTTGAAGCTACTGACTGAATGAAAGGAGCTGGCATCTCACTCTCTTTGAATCTTCTTTATCATGCTAGGATTAGCAGGAAAAAGCAAAAAATTTCAGAATTGCACCTTGCAATGTGGAGATATTACTGTTTGTGCATTTACAATATTCATTCATTTTTGCCATTGAAAAACATGTTTTTCATATACCAGAAATGTTTGAAGCTACTGACTGAATGAAAGGAGCTGGCATCTCACTCTCTTTGAATCTTCTTTATCATGCTAGGATTAACAGGAAAAAGCAAAAAATTTCAGAATTGCACCTTGCAATGTGGAGATATTACTGTTTGTGCATTTACAATATTCATTGATTTTTGCCATTGAAAAACATGTTTTTCATATACCAGAAATGTTTGAAGCTACTGACTGAATGAAAGGAGCTGGCATCTCACTCTCTTTGAATCTTCTTTATCATGCTAGGATTAACAGGAAAAAGCTAAAAATTTCAGAATTGCACCGTGCAATGTGGAGATATTACTGTTTGTGCATTTACAATATGCATTGATTTTTGCCATTGAAAAACATGTTTTTCATATACCAGAAATGTTTGAAGCTACTGACTGAATGAAAGGAGCTGGCATCTCACTCTCTTTGAATCTTCTTTATCATGCTAGGATTAGCAGGAAAAAGCAAAAAATTTCAGAATTGCACCTTGCAATGTGGAGATATTACTGTTTGTGCATTTACAATATTCATTGATTTTTGCCATTGAAAAACATATTTTTCATATACCAGAAATGTTTGAAGCTACTGACTGAATGAAAGGAGCTGGCATCTCACTCTCTTTGAATCTTCTTTATCATGCTAGGATTAACAGGAAAAAGCTAAAAATTTCAGAATTGCACCGTGCAATGTGGAGATATTACTGTTTGTGCATTTACAATATTCATTGATTTTTGCCATTGAAAAACATGTTTTTCATATACCAGAAATGTTTGAAGCTACTGACTGAATGAAAGGAGCTGGCATCTCACTCTCTTTGAATCTTCTTTATCATGCTAGGATTAGCAGGAAAAAGCAAAAAATTTCAGAATTGCACCTTGCAATGTGGAGATATTACTGTTTGTGCATTTACAATATTCATTGATTTTTGCCATTGAAAAACATGTTTTTCATATACCAGAAATGTTTGAAGCTACTGACTGAATGAAAGAAGCTGGCATCTCACTCTCTTTGAATCTTCTTTATCATGCTAGGATTAACAGGAAAAAGCAAAAAATTTCAGAATTGCACCTTGCAATGTGGAGATATTACTGTTTGTGCATTTACAATATTCATTGATTTTTGCCATTGAAAAACGTCCAGAAATGTTTGAAGCTACTGACTGAATGAAATGAGCTGGCATCTCACTCTCTTTGAATCTTCTTTATCATGCTAGGATTAACAGGAAAAAGCTAAAAATTTCAGAATTGCACCGTGCAATGTGGAGATATTACTGTTTGTGCATTTACAATATTCATTGATTTTTGCCATTGAAAAACATGTTTTTCATATACCAGAAATGTTTGAAGCTACTGACTGAATGAAAGGAGCTGGCATCTCACTCTGAATCTTCTTTATCATGCTAGGATTAGCAGGAAAAAGCAAAAAATTTCAGAATTGCACCTTGCAATGTGGAGATATTACTGTTTGTGCATTTACAATATTCATTGATTTTTGCCATTGAAAAACATGTTTTTCATATACCAGAAATGTTTGAAGCTACTGACTGAATGAAAGGAGCTGGCATCTCACTCTCTTTGAATCTTCTTTATCATGCTAGGATTAACAGGAAAAAGCTAAAAATTTCAGAATTGCACCGTGCAATGTGGAGATATTACTGTTTGTGCATTTACAATATTCATTGATTTTTGCCATTGAAAAACATGTTTTTCATATACCAGAAATGTTTGAAGCTACTGACTGAATGAAAGGAGCTGGCATCTCACTCTCTTTGAATCTTCTTTATCATGCTAGGATTAGCAGGAAAAAGCAAAAAATTTCAGAATTGCACCTTGCAATGTGGAGATATTACTGTTTGTGCATTTACAATATTCATTGATTTTTGCCATTGAAAAACATGTTTTTCATATACCAGAAATGTTTGAAGCTACTGACTGAATGAAAGGAGCTGGCATCTCACTCTCTTTGAATCTTCTTTATCATGCTAGGATTAACAGGAAAAAGCAAAAAATTTCAGAATTGCACCTTGCAATGTGGAGATATTACTGTTTGTGCATTTACAATATTCATTGATTTTTGCCATTGAAAAACATGTTTTTCATATACCAGAAATGTTTGAAGCTACTGACTGAATGAAAGGAGCTGGCATCTCACTCTCTTTGAATCTTCTTTATCATGCTAGGATTAACAGGAAAAAGCTAAAAATTTCAGAATTGCACCGTGCAATGTGGAGATATTACTGTTTGTGCATTTACAATATTCATTGATTTTTGCCATTGAAAAACATGTTTTTCATATACCAGAAATGTTTGAAGCTACTGACTGAATGAAAGGAGCTGGCATCTCACTCTCTTTGAATCTTCTTTATCATGCTAGGATTAACAGGAAAAAGCAAAAAATTTCAGAATTGCACCTTGCAATGTGGAGATATTACTGTTTGTGCATTTACAATATTCATTGATTTTTGCCATTGAAAAACATGTTTTTCATATACCAGAAATGTTTGAAGCTACTGACTGAATGAAAGGAGCTGGCATCTCACTCTCTTTGAATCTTCTTTATCATGCTAGGATTAACAGGAAAAAGCTAAAAATTTCAGAATTGCACCGTGCAATGTGGAGATATTACTGTTTGTGCATTTACAATATTCATTGATTTTTGCCATTGAAAAACATGTTTTTCATATACCAGAAATGTTTGAAGCTTCTGACTGAATGAAAGGAGCTGGCATCTCACTCTCTTTGAATCTTCATCATGCTAGGATTAGCAGGAAAAAGCAAAAAATTTCAGAATTGCACCTTGCAATGTGGAGATATTACTGTTTGTGCATTTACAATATTCATTGATTTTTGCCATTGAAAAACATGTTTTTCATATACCAGAAATGTTTGAAGCTACTGACTGAATGAAAGGAGCTGGCATCTCACTCTCTTTGAATCTTCTTTATCATGCTAGGATTAACAGGAAAAAGCAAAAAATTTCAGAATTGCACCTTGCAATGTGGAGATATTACTGTTTGTGCATTTACAATATTCATTGATTTTTGCCATTGAAAAACATATTTTTCATATACCAGAAATGTTTGAAGCTACTGACTGAATGAAATGAGCTGGCATCTCACTCTCTTTGAATCTTCTTTATCATGCTAGGATTAACAGGAAAAAGCTAAAAATTTCAGAATTGCACCGTGCAATGTGGAGATATTACTGTTTGTGCATTTACAATATTCATTGATTTTTGCCATTGAAAAACATGTTTTTCATATACCAGAAATGTTTGAAGCTACTGACTGAATGAAAGGAGCTGGCATCTCACTCTCTTTGAATCTTCTTTATCATGCTAGGATTAGCAGGAAAAAGCAAAAAATTTCAGAATTGCACCTTGCAATGTGGAGATATTACTGTTTGTGCATTTACAATATTCATTGATTTTTGCCATTGAAAAACATGTTTTTCATATACCAGAAATGTTTGAAGCTACTGACTGAATGAAAGGAGCTGGCATCTCACTCTCTTTGAATCTTCTTTATCATGCTAGGATTAACAGGAAAAAGCTAAAAATTTCAGAATTGCACCGTGCAATGTGGAGATATTACTGTTTGTGCATTTACAATATTCATTGATTTTTGCCATTGAAAAACATGTTTTTCATATACCAGAAATGTTTGAAGCTACTGACTGAATGAAAGGAGCTGGCATCTCACTCTCTTTGAATCTTCCTTATCATGCTAGGATTAGCAGGAAAAAGCAAAAAATTTCAGAATTGCACCTTGCAATGTGGAGATATTACTGTTTGTGCATTTACAATATTCATTCATTTTTGCCATTGAAAAACATGTTTTTCATATACCAGAAATGTTTGAAGCTACTGACTGAATGAAAGGAGCTGGCATCTCACTCTCTTTGAATCTTCTTTATCATGCTAGGATTAACAGGAAAAAGCAAAAAATTTCAGAATTGCACCTTGCAATGTGGAGATATTACTGTTTGTGCATTTACAATATTCATTGATTTTTGCCATTGAAAAACATGTTTTTCATATACCAGAAATGTTTGAAGCTACTGACTGAATGAAAGGAGCTGGCATCTCACTCTCTTTGAATCTTCTTTATCATGCTAGGATTAACAGGAAAAAGCTAAAAATTTCAGAATTGCACCGTGCAATGTGGAGATATTACTGTTTGTGCATTTACAATATGCATTGATTTTTGCCATTGAAAAACATGTTTTTCATATACCAGAAATGTTTGAAGCTACTGACTGAATGAAAGGAGCTGGCATCTCACTCTCTTTGAATCTTCTTTATCATGCTAGGATTAGCAGGAAAAAGCAAAAAAATTCAGAATTGCACCTTGCAATGTGGAGATATTACTGTTTGTGCATTTACAATATTCATTGATTTTTGCCATTGAAAAACATATTTTTCATATACCAGAAATGTTTGAAGCTACTGACTGAATGAAAGGAGCTGGCATCTCACTCTCTTTGAATCTTCTTTATCATGCTAGGATTAACAGGAAAAAGCTAAAAATTTCAGAATTGCACCGTGCAATGTGGAGATATTACTGTTTGTGCATTTACAATATTCATTGATTTTTGCCATTGAAAAACATGTTTTTCATATACCAGAAATGTTTGAAGCTACTGACTGAATGAAAGGAGCTGGCATCTCACTCTCTTTGAATCTTCTTTATCATGCTAGGATTAGCAGGAAAAAGCAAAAAATTTCAGAATTGCACCTTGCAATGTGGAGATATTACTGTTTGTGCATTTACAATATTCATTGATTTTTGCCATTGAAAAACATGTTTTTCATATACCAGAAATGTTTGAAGCTACTGACTGAATGAAAGAAGCTGGCATCTCACTCTCTTTGAATCTTCTTTATCATGCTAGGATTAACAGGAAAAAGCAAAAAATTTCAGAATTGCACCTTGCAATGTGGAGATATTACTGTTTGTGCATTTACAATATTCATTGATTTTTGCCATTGAAAAACGTCCAGAAATGTTTGAAGCTACTGACTGAATGAAATGAGCTGGCATCTCACTCTCTTTGAATCTTCTTTATCATGCTAGGATTAACAGGAAAAAGCTAAAAATTTCAGAATTGCACCGTGCAATGTGGAGATATTACTGTTTGTGCATTTACAATATTCATTGATTTTTGCCATTGAAAAACATGTTTTTCATATACCAGAAATGTTTGAAGCTACTGACTGAATGAAAGGAGCTGGCATCTCACTCTGAATCTTCTTTATCATGCTAGGATTAGCAGGAAAAAGCAAAAAATTTCAGAATTGCACCTTGCAATGTGGAGATATTACTGTTTGTGCATTTACAATATTCATTGATTTTTGCCATTGAAAAACATGTTTTTCATATACCAGAAATGTTTGAAGCTACTGACTGAATGAAAGGAGCTGGCATCTCACTCTCTTTGAATCTTCTTTATCATGCTAGGATTAGCAGGAAAAAGCAAAAAATTTCAGAATTGCACCTTGCAATGTGGAGATATTACTGTTTGTGCATTTACAATATTCATTGATTTTTGCCATTGAAAAACATGTTTTTCATATACCAGAAATGTTTGAAGCTACTGACTGAATGAAAGGAGCTGGCATCTCACTCTCTTTGAATCTTCTTTATCATGCTAGGATTAGCAGGAAAAAGCAAAAAATTTCAGAATTGCACCTTGCAATGTGGAGATATTACTGTTTGTGCATTTACAATATTCATTGATTTTTGCCATTGAAAAACATGTTTTTCATATACCAGAAATGTTTGAAGCTACTGACTGAATGAAAGGAGCTGGCATCTCACTCTCTTTGAATCTTCTTTATCATGCTAGGATTAGCAGGAAAAAGCAAAAAATTTCAGAATTGCACCTTGCAATGTGGAGATATTACTGTTTGTGCATTTACAATATTCATTGATTTTTGCCATTGAAAAACATGTTTTTCATATACCAGAAATGTTTGAAGCTACTGACTGAATGAAAGGAGCTGGCATCTCACTCTCTTTGAATCTTCTTTATCATGCTAGGATTAACAGGAAAAAGCTAAAAATTTCAGAATTGCACCGTGCAATGTGGAGATATTACTGTTTGTGCATTTACAATATTCATTGATTTTTGCCATTGAAAAACATGTTTTTCATATACCAGAAATGTTTGAAGCTACTGACTGAATGAAAGGAGCTGGCATCTCACTCTCTTTGAATCTTCTTTATCATGCTAGGATTAACAGGAAAAAGCTAAAAATTTCAGAATTGCACCGTGCAATGTGGAGATATTACTGTTTGTGCATTTACAATATTCATTGATTTTTGCCATTGAAAAACATGTTTTTCATATACCAGAAATGTTTGAAGCTACTGACTGAATGAAAGGAGCTGGCATCTCACTCTCTTTGAATCTTCTTTATCATGCTAGGATTAGCAGGAAAAAGCAAAAAATTTCAGAATTGCACCTTGCAATGTGGAGATATTACTGTTTGTGCATTTACAATATTCATTGATTTTTGCCATTGAAAAACATGTTTTTCATATACCAGAAATGTTTGAAGCTACTGACTGAATGAAAGGAGCTGGCATCTCACTCTCTTTGAATCTTCTTTATCATGCTAGGATTAACAGGAAAAAGCAAAAAATTTCAGAATTGCACCTTGCAATGTGGAGATATTACTGTTTGTGCATTTACAATATTCATTGATTTTTGCCATTGAAAAACATGTTTTTCATATACCAGAAATGTTTGAAGCTACTGACTGAATGAAAGGAGCTGGCATCTCACTCTCTTTGAATCTTCTTTATCATGCTAGGATTAACAGGAAAAAGCTAAAAATTTCAGAATTGCACCGTGCAATGTGGAGATATTACTGTTTGTGCATTTACAATATTCATTGATTTTTGCCATTGAAAAACATGTTTTTCATATACCAGAAATGTTTGAAGCTACTGACTGAATGAAAGGAGCTGGCATCTCACTCTCTTTGAATCTTCTTTATCATGCTAGGATTAACAGGAAAAAGCAAAAAATTTCAGAATTGCACCTTGCAATGTGGAGATATTACTGTTTGTGCATTTACAATATTCATTGATTTTTGCCATTGAAAAACATGTTTTTCATATACCAGGAATGTTTGAAGCTACTGACTGAATGAAAGGAGCTGGCATCTCACTCTCTTTGAATCTTCTTTATCATGCTAGGATTAACAGGAAAAAGCTAAAAATTTCAGAATTGCACCGTGCAATGTGGAGATATTACTGTTTGTGCATTTACAATATTCATTGATTTTTGCCATTGAAAAACATGTTTTTCATATACCAGAAATGTTTGAAGCTACTGACTGAATGAAAGGAGCTGGCATCTCACTCTCTTTGAATCTTCATCATGCTAGGATTAGCAGGAAAAAGCAAAAAATTTCAGAATTGCACCTTGCAATGTGGAGATATTACTGTTTGTGCATTTACAATATTCATTGATTTTTGCCATTGAAAAACATGTTTTTCATATACCAGAAATGTTTGAAGCTACTGACTGAATGAAAGGAGCTGGCATCTCACTCTCTTTGAATCTTCTTTATCATGCTAGGATTAACAGGAAAAAGCAAAAAATTTCAGAATTGCACCTTGCAATGTGGAGATATTACTGTTTGTGCATTTACAATATTCATTGATTTTTGCCATTGAAAAACATATTTTTCATATACCAGAAATGTTTGAAGCTACTGACTGAATGAAAGGAGCTGGCATCTCACTCTCTTTGAATCTTCTTTATCATGCTAGGATTAACAGGAAAAAGCTAAAAATTTCAGAATTGCACCGTGCAATGTGGAGATATTACTGTTTGTGCATTTACAATATTCATTCATTTTTGCCATTGAAAAACATGTTTTTCATATACCAGAAATGTTTGAAGCTACTGACTGAATGAAAGGAGCTGGCATCTCACTCTCTTTGAATCTTCTTTATCATGCTAGGATTAACAGGAAAAAGCAAAAAATTTCAGAATTGCACCTTGCAATGTGGAGATATTACTGTTTGTGCATTTACAATATTCATTGATTTTTGCCATTGAAAAACATGTTTTTCATATACCAGAAATGTTTGAAGCTACTGACTGAATGAAAGGAGCTGGCATCTCACTCTCTTTGAATCTTCTTTATCATGCTAGGATTAACAGGAAAAAGCTAAAAATTTCAGAATTGCACCGTGCAATGTGGAGATATTACTGTTTGTGCATTTACAATATGCATTGATTTTTGCCATTGAAAAACATGTTTTTCATATACCAGAAATGTTTGAAGCTACTGACTGAATGAAAGGAGCTGGCATCTCACTCTCTTTGAATCTTCTTTATCATGCTAGGATTAACAGGAAAAAGCTAAAAATTTCAGAATTGCACCGTGCAATGTGGAGATATTACTGTTTGTGCATTTACAATATTCATTCATTTTTGCCATTGAAAAACATGTTTTTCATATACCAGAAATGTTTGAAGCTACTGACTGAATGAAAGGAGCTGGCATCTCACTCTCTTTGAATCTTCTTTATCATGCTAGGATTAACAGGAAAAAGCAAAAAATTTCAGAATTGCACCTTGCAATGTGGAGATATTACTGTTTGTGCATTTACAATATTCATTGATTTTTGCCATTGAAAAACATGTTTTTCATATACCAGAAATGTTTGAAGCTACTGACTGAATGAAAGGAGCTGGCATCTCACTCTCTTTGAATCTTCTTTATCATGCTAGGATTAACAGGAAAAAGCTAAAAATTTCAGAATTGCACCGTGCAATGTGGAGATATTACTGTTTGTGCATTTACAATATGCATTGATTTTTGCCATTGAAAAACATGTTTTTCATATACCAGAAATGTTTGAAGCTACTGACTGAATGAAAGGAGCTGGCATCTCACTCTCTTTGAATCTTCTTTATCATGCTAGGATTAGCAGGAAAAAGCAAAAAATTTCAGAATTGCACCTTGCAATGTGGAGATATTACTGTTTGTGCATTTACAATATTCATTGATTTTTGCCATTGAAAAACATATTTTTCATATACCAGAAATGTTTGAAGCTACTGACTGAATGAAAGGAGCTGGCATCTCACTCTCTTTG
Source organism: Phyllobates terribilis (assembly GCF_046119375.1). Taxonomy (NCBI): domain Eukaryota; kingdom Metazoa; phylum Chordata; class Amphibia; order Anura; family Dendrobatidae; genus Phyllobates; species Phyllobates terribilis. The sequence goes on along the minus strand of NW_027367151.1, from coordinate 6,813 downwards.
AATCTTCTTTATCATGCTAGGATTAACAGGAAAAAGCTAAAAATTTCAGAATTGCACCGTGCAATGTGGAGATATTACTGTTTGTGCATTTACAATATTCATTGATTTTTGCCATTGAAAAACATGTTTTTCATATACCAGAAATGTTTGAAGCTACTGACTGAATGAAAGGAGCTGGCATCTCACTCTCTTTGAATCTTCTTTATCATGCTAGGATTAGCAGGAAAAAGCAAAAAATTTCAGAATTGCACCTTGCAATGTGGAGATATTACTGTTTGTGCATTTACAATATTCATTGATTTTTGCCATTGAAAAACATGTTTTTCATATACCAGAAATGTTTGAAGCTACTGACTGAATGAAAGGAGCTGGCATCTCACTCTCTTTGAATCTTCTTTATCATGCTAGGATTAACAGGAAAAAGCTAAAAATTTCAGAATTGCACCGTGCAATGTGGAGATATTACTGTTTGTGCATTTACAATATTCATTGATTTTTGCCATTGAAAAACATGTTTTTCATATACCAGAAATGTTTGAAGCTACTGACTGAATGAAAGGAGCTGGCATCTCACTCTCTTTGAATCTTCTTTATCATGCTAGGATTAACAGGAAAAAGCAAAAAATTTCAGAATTGCACCTTGCAATGTGGAGATATTACTGTTTGTGCATTTACAATATTCATTGATTTTTGCCATTGAAAAACATGTTTTTCATATACCAGGAATGTTTGAAGCTACTGACTGAATGAAAGGAGCTGGCATCTCACTCTCTTTGAATCTTCTTTATCATGCTAGGATTAACAGGAAAAAGCTAAAAATTTCAGAATTGCACCGTGCAATGTGGAGATATTACTGTTTGTGCATTTACAATATTCATTGATTTTTGCCATTGAAAAACATGTTTTTCATATACCAGGAATGTTTGAAGCTACTGACTGAATGAAAGGAGCTGGCATCTCACTCTCTTTGAATCTTCTTTATCATGCTAGGATTAGCAGGAAAAAGCAAAAAATTTCAGAATTGCACCTTGCAATGTGGAGATATTACTGTTTGTGCATTTACAATATTCATTGATTTTTGCCATTGAAAAACATATTTTTCATATACCAGAAATGTTTGAAGCTACTGACTGAATGAAAGGAGCTGGCATCTCACTCTCTTTGAATCTTCTTTATCATGCTAGGATTAACAGGAAAAAGCTAAAAATTTCAGAATTGCACCGTGCAATGTGGAGATATTACTGTTTGTGCATTTACAATATTCATTGATTTTTGCCATTGAAAAACATGTTTTTCATATACCAGAAATGTTTGAAGCTACTGACTGAATGAAAGGAGCTGGCATCTCACTCTCTTTGAATCTTCTTTATCATGCTAGGATTAGCAGGAAAAAACAAAAAATTTCAGAATTGCACCTTGCAATGTGGAGATATTACTGTTTGTGCATTTACAATATTCATTGATTTTTGCCATTGAAAAACATGTTTTTCATATACCAGAAATGTTTGAAGCTACTGACTGAATGAAAGGAGCTGGCATCTCACTCTCTTTGAATCTTCTTTATCATGCTAGGATTAACAGGAAAAAGCAAAAAATTTCAGAATTGCACCTTGCAATGTGGAGATATTACTGTTTGTGCATTTACAATATTCATTGATTTTTGCCATTGAAAAACATGTTTTTCATATACCAGAAATGTTTGAAGCTACTGACTGAATGAAAGGAGCTGGCATCTCACTCTCTTTGAATCTTCTTTATCATGCTAGGATTAACAGGAAAAAGCTAAAAATTTCAGAATTGCACCGTGCAATGTGGAGATATTACTGTTTGTGCATTTACAATATTCATTGATTTTTGCCATTGAAAAACATGTTTTTCATATACCAGAAATGTTTGAAGCTACTGACTGAATGAAAGGAGCTGGCATCTCACTCTCTTTGAATCTTCTTTATCATGCTAGGATTAGCAGGAAAAAGCAAAAAATTTCAGAATTGCACCTTGCAATGTGGAGATATTACTGTTTGTGCATTTACAATATTCATTGATTTTTGCCATTGAAAAACATGTTTTTCATATACCAGAAATGTTTGAAGCTACTGACTGAATGAAAGGAGCTGGCATCTCACTCTCTTTGAATCTTCTTTATCATGCTAGGATTAACAGGAAAAAGCAAAAAATTTCAGAATTGCACCTTGCAATGTGGAGATATTACTGTTTGTGCATTTACAATATTCATTGATTTTTGCCATTGAAAAACATGTTTTTCATATACCAGAAATGTTTGAAGCTACTGACTGAATGAAAGGAGCTGGCATCTCACTCTCTTTGAATCTTCTTTATCATGCTAGGATTAACAGGAAAAAGCTAAAAATTTCAGAATTGCACCGTGCAATGTGGAGATATTACTGTTTGTGCATTTACAATATTCATTGATTTTTGCCATTGAAAAACATGTTTTTCATATACCAGAAATGTTTGAAGCTACTGACTGAATGAAAGGAGCTGGCATCTCACTCTCTTTGAATCTTCTTTATCATGCTAGGATTAGCAGGAAAAAGCAAAAAATTTCAGAATTGCACCTTGCAATGTGGAGATATTACTGTTTGTGCATTTACAATATTCATTGATTTTTGCCATTGAAAAACATGTTTTTCATATACCAGAAATGTTTGAAGCTACTGACTGAATGAAAGAAGCTGGCATCTCACTCTCTTTGAATCTTCTTTATCATGCTAGGATTAACAGGAAAAAGCAAAAAATTTCAGAATTGCACCTTGCAATGTGGAGATATTACTGTTTGTGCATTTACAATATTCATTGATTTTTGCCATTGAAAAACGTCCAGAAATGTTTGAAGCTACTGACTGAATGAAATGAGCTGGCATCTCACTCTCTTTGAATCTTCTTTATCATGCTAGGATTAACAGGAAAAAGCTAAAAATTTCAGAATTGCACCGTGCAATGTGGAGATATTACTGTTTGTGCATTTACAATATTCATTGATTTTTGCCATTGAAAAACATGTTTTTCATATACCAGAAATGTTTGAAGCTACTGACTGAATGAAAGGAGCTGGCATCTCACTCTGAATCTTCTTTATCATGCTAGGATTAGCAGGAAAAAGCAAAAAATTTCAGAATTGCACCTTGCAATGTGGAGATATTACTGTTTGTGCATTTACAATATTCATTGATTTTTGCCATTGAAAAACATGTTTTTCATATACCAGAAATGTTTGAAGCTACTGACTGAATGAAAGGAGCTGGCATCTCACTCTCTTTGAATCTTCTTTATCATGCTAGGATTAGCAGGAAAAAGCAAAAAATTTCAGAATTGCACCTTGCAATGTGGAGATATTACTGTTTGTGCATTTACAATATTCATTGATTTTTGCCATTGAAAAACATGTTTTTCATATACCAGAAATGTTTGAAGCTACTGACTGAATGAAAGGAGCTGGCATCTCACTCTCTTTGAATCTTCTTTATCATGCTAGGATTAACAGGAAAAAGCTAAAAATTTCAGAATTGCACCGTGCAATGTGGAGATATTACTGTTTGTGCATTTACAATATTCATTGATTTTTGCCATTGAAAAACATGTTTTTCATATACCAGAAATGTTTGAAGCTACTGACTGAATGAAAGGAGCTGGCATCTCACTCTCTTTGAATCTTCTTTATCATGCTAGGATTAGCAGGAAAAAGCAAAAAATTTCAGAATTGCACCTTGCAATGTGGAGATATTACTGTTTGTGCATTTACAATATTTCATTGATTTTTGCCATTGAAAAACATGTTTTTCATATACCAGAAATGTTGAAGCTACTGACTGAATGAAAGGAGCTGGCATCTCACTCTCTTTTGAATCTTCTTTATCATGCTAGGATTAGCAGGAAAAAGCAAAAAATTTCAGAATTGCACCTTGCAATGTGGAGATATTACTGTTTGTGCATTTACAATATTCATTGATTTTTGCCATTGAAAAACATGTTTTTCATATACCAGAAATGTTTGAAGCTACTGACTGAATGAAAGGAGCTGGCATCTCACTCTCTTTGAATCTTCTTTATCATGCTAGGATTAACAGGAAAAAGCTAAAAATTTCAGAATTGCACCGTGCAATGTGGAGATATTACTGTTTGTGCATTTACAATATTCATTGATTTTTGCCATTGAAAAACATGTTTTTCATATACCAGAAATGTTTGAAGCTACTGACTGAATGAAAGGAGCTGGCATCTCACTCTGAATCTTCTTTATCATGCTAGGATTAGCAGGAAAAAGCAAAAAATTTCAGAATTGCACCTTGCAATGTGGAGATATTACTGTTTGTGCATTTACAATATTCATTGATTTTTGCCATTGAAAAACATGTTTTTCATATACCAGAAATGTTTGAAGCTACTGACTGAATGAAAGGAGCTGGCATCTCACTCTCTTTGAATCTTCTTTATCATGCTAGGATTAGCAGGAAAAAGCAAAAATTTCAGAATTGCACCTTGCAATGTGGAGATATTACTGTTTGTGCATTTACAATATTCATTGATTTTTGCCATTGAAAAACATGTTTTTCATATACCAGAAATGTTTGAAGCTACTGACTGAATGAAAGGAGCTGGCATCTCACTCTCTTTGAATCTTCTTTATCATGCTAGGATTAGCAGGAAAAAGCAAAAAATTTCAGAATTGCACCTTGCAATGTGGAGATATTACTGTTTGTGCATTTACAATATTCATTGATTTTTGCCATTGAAAAACATGTTTTTCATATACCAGAAATGTTTGAAGCTACTGACTGAATGAAAGGAGCTGGCATCTCACTCTCTTTGAATCTTCTTTATCATGCTAGGATTAGCAGGAAAAAGCAAAAAATTTCAGAATTGCACCTTGCAATGTGGAGATATTACTGTTTGTGCATTTACAATATTCATTGATTTTTGCCATTGAAAAACATGTTTTTCATATACCAGAAATGTTTGAAGCTACTGACTGAATGAAAGGAGCTGGCATCTCACTCTCTTTGAATCTTCTTTATCATGCTAGGATTAACAGGAAAAAGCTAAAAATTTCAGAATTGCACCGTGCAATGTGGAGATATTACTGTTTGTGCATTTACAATATTCATTGATTTTTGCCATTGAAAAACATGTTTTTCATATACCAGAAATGTTTGAAGCTACTGACTGAATGAAAGGAGCTGGCATCTCACTCTCTTTGAATCTTCTTTATCATGCTAGGATTAGCAGGAAAAAGCAAAAAATTTCAGAATTGCACCTTGCAATGTGGAGATATTACTGTTTGTGCATTTACAATATTCATTGATTTTTGCCATTGAAAAACATGTTTTTCATATACCAGAAATGTTTGAAGCTACTGACTGAATGAAAGGAGCTGGCATCTCACTCTCTTTGAATCTTCTTTATCATGCTAGGATTAACAGGAAAAAGCAAAAAATTTCAGAATTGCACCTTGCAATGTGGAGATATTACTGTTTGTGCATTTACAATATTCATTGATTTTTGCCATTGAAAAACATGTTTTTCATATACCAGAAATGTTTGAAGCTACTGACTGAATGAAAGAAGCTGGCATCTCACTCTCTTTGAATCTTCTTTATCATGCTAGGATTAACAGGAAAAAGCAAAAAATTTCAGAATTGCACCTTGCAATGTGGAGATATTACTGTTTGTGCATTTACAATATTCATTGATTTTTGCCATTGAAAAACGTCCAGAAATGTTTGAAGCTACTGACTGAATGAAATGAGCTGGCATCTCACTCTCTTTGAATCTTCTTTATCATGCTAGGATTAACAGGAAAAAGCTAAAAATTTCAGAATTGCACCGTGCAATGTGGAGATATTACTGTTTGTGCATTTACAATATTCATTGATTTTTGCCATTGAAAAACATGTTTTTCATATACCAGAAATGTTTGAAGCTACTGACTGAATGAAAGGAGCTGGCATCTCACTCTGAATCTTCTTTATCATGCTAGGATTAGCAGGAAAAAGCAAAAATTTCAGAATTGCACCTTGCAATGTGGAGATATTACTGTTTGTGCATTTACAATATTCATTGATTTTTGCCATTGAAAAACATGTTTTTCATATACCAGAAATGTTTGAAGCTACTGACTGAATGAAAGGAGCTGGCATCTCACTCTCTTTGAATCTTCTTTATCATGCTAGGATTAGCAGGAAAAAGCAAAAAATTTCAGAATTGCACCTTGCAATGTGGAGATATTACTGTTTGTGCATTTACAATATTCATTGATTTTTGCCATTGAAAAACATGTTTTTCATATACCAGAAATGTTTGAAGCTACTGACTGAATGAAAGGAGCTGGCATCTCACTCTCTTTGAATCTTCTTTATCATGCTAGGATTAACAGGAAAAAGCTAAAAATTTCAGAATTGCACCGTGCAATGTGGAGATATTACTGTTTGTGCATTTACAATATTCATTGATTTTTGCCATTGAAAAACATGTTTTTCATATACCAGAAATGTTTGAAGCTACTGACTGAATGAAAGGAGCTGGCATCTCACTCTCTTTGAATCTTCTTTATCATGCTAGGATTAGCAGGAAAAAGCAAAAAATTTCAGAATTGCACCTTGCAATGTGGAGATATTACTGTTTGTGCATTACAATATTCATTGATTTTTGCCATTGAAAAACATGTTTTTCATATACCAGAAATGTTTGAAGCTACTGACTGAATGAAAGGAGCTGCATCTCACTCTCTTTGAATCTTCTTTATCATGCTAGGATTAACAGGAAAAGCAAAAAATTTCAGAATTGCACCTTGCA
>NW_027367150.1:0-61438 GCF_046119375.1 Phyllobates terribilis | reverse complement strand
GAAAAACATGTTTTTCATATACCAGAAATGTTTGAAGCTACTGACTGAATGAAAGGAGCTGGCATCTCACTCTCTTTGAATCTTCTTTATCATGCTAGGATTAACAGGAAAAAGCTAAAAATTTCAGAATTGCACCGTGCAATGTGGAGATATTACTGTTTGTGCATTTACAATATTCATTGATTTTTGCCATTGAAAAACATGTTTTTCATATACCAGAAATGTTTGAAGCTACTGACTGAATGAAAGGAGCTGGCATCTCACTCTCTTTGAATCTTCTTTATCATGCTAGGATTAGCAGGAAAAAGCAAAAAATTTCAGAATTGCACCTTGCAATGTGGAGATATTACTGTTTGTGCATTTACAATATTCATTGATTTTTGCCATTGAAAAACATGTTTTTCATATACCAGAAATGTTTGAAGCTACTGACTGAATGAAAGGAGCTGGCATCTCACTCTCTTTGAATCTTCTTTATCATGCTAGGATTAACAGGAAAAAGCTAAAAATTTCAGAATTGCACCGTGCAATGTGGAGATATTACTGTTTGTGCATTTACAATATTCATTGATTTTTGCCATTGAAAAACATGTTTTTCATATACCAGAAATGTTTGAAGCTACTGACTGAATGAAAGGAGCTGGCATCTCACTCTCTTTGAATCTTCTTTATCATGCTAGGATTAGCAGGAAAAAGCAAAAAATTTCAGAATTGCACCTTGCAATGTGGAGATATTACTGTTTGTGCATTTACAATATTCATTGATTTTTGCCATTGAAAAACATGTTTTTCATATACCAGAAATGTTTGAAGCTACTGACTGAATGAAAGGAGCTGGCATCTCACTCTCTTTGAATCTTCTTTATCATGCTAGGATTAACAGGAAAAAGCTAAAAATTTCAGAATTGCACCGTGCAATGTGGAGATATTACTGTTTGTGCATTTACAATATTCATTGATTTTTGCCATTGAAAAACATGTTTTTCATATACCAGAAATGTTTGAAGCTACTGACTGAATGAAAGGAGCTGGCATCTCACTCTCTTTGAATCTTCTTTATCATGCTAGGATTAACAGGAAAAAGCTAAAAATTTCAGAATTGCACCGTGCAATGTGGAGATATTACTGTTTGTGCATTTACAATATTCATTGATTTTTGCCATTGAAAAACATGTTTTTCATATACCAGAAATGTTTGAAGCTACTGACTGAATGAAGGAGCTGGCATCTCACTCTCTTTGAATCTTCTTTATCATGCTAGGATTAGCAGGAAAAAGCAAAAAATTTCAGAATTGCACCTTGCAATGTGGAGATATTACTGTTTGTGCATTTACAATATTCATTGATTTTTGCCATTGAAAAACATGTTTTTCATATACCAGAAATGTTTGAAGCTACTGACTGAATGAAAGGAGCTGGCATCTCACTCTCTTTGAATCTTCTTTATCATGCTAGGATTAACAGGAAAAAGCTAAAAATTTCAGAATTGCACCGTGCAATGTGGAGATATTACTGTTTGTGCATTTACAATATTCATTGATTTTTGCCATTGAAAAACATGTTTTTCATATACCAGAAATGTTTGAAGCTACTGACTGAATGAAAGGAGCTGGCATCTCACTCTCTTTGAATCTTCTTTATCATGCTAGGATTAACAGGAAAAAGCTAAAAATTTCAGAATTGCACCGTGCAATGTGGAGATATTACTGTTTGTGCATTTACAATATTCATTGATTTTTGCCATTGAAAAACATGTTTTTCATATACCAGAAATGTTTGAAGCTACTGACTGAATGAAAGGAGCTGGCATCTCACTCTCTTTGAATCTTCTTTATCATGCTAGGATTAACAGGAAAAAGCTAAAAATTTCAGAATTGCACCGTGCAATGTGGAGATATTACTGTTTGTGCATTTACAATATTCATTGATTTTTGCCATTGAAAAACATGTTTTTCATATACCAGAAATGTTTGAAGCTACTGACTGAATGAAAGGAGCTGGCATCTCACTCTCTTTGAATCTTCTTTATCATGCTAGGATTAACAGGAAAAAGCTAAAAATTTCAGAATTGCACCGTGCAATGTGGAGATATTACTGTTTGTGCATTTACAATATTCATTGATTTTTGCCATTGAAAAACATGTTTTTCATATACCAGAAATGTTTGAAGCTACTGACTGAATGAAAGGAGCTGGCATCTCACTCTCTTTGAATCTTCTTTATCATGCTAGGATTAGCAGGAAAAAGCAAAAAATTTCAGAATTGCACCTTGCAATGTGGAGATATTACTGTTTGTGCATTTACAATATTCATTGATTTTTGCCATTGAAAAACATGTTTTTCATATACCAGAAATGTTTGAAGCTACTGACTGAATGAAAGGAGCTGGCATCTCACTCTCTTTGAATCTTCTTTATCATGCTAGGATTAACAGGAAAAAGCTAAAAATTTCAGAATTGCACCGTGCAATGTGGAGATATTACTGTTTGTGCATTTACAATATTCATTGATTTTTGCCATTGAAAAACATGTTTTTCATATACCAGAAATGTTTGAAGCTACTGACTGAATGAAAGGAGCTGGCATCTCACTCTCTTTGAATCTTCTTTATCATGCTAGGATTAACAGGAAAAAGCAAAAAATTTCAGAATTGCACCGTGCAATGTGGAGATATTACTGTTTGTGCATTTACAATATTCATTGATTTTTGCCATTGAAAAACATGTTTTTCATATACCAGAAATGTTTGAAGCTACTGACTGAATGAAAGGAGCTGGCATCTCACTCTCTTTGAATCTTCTTTATCATGCTAGGATTAACAGGAAAAAGCTAAAAATTTCAGAATTGCACCGTGCAATGTGGAGATATTACTGTTTGTGCATTTACAATATTCATTGATTTTTGCCATTGAAAAACATGTTTTTCATATACCAGAAATGTTTGAAGCTACTGACTGAATGAAAGGAGCTGGCATCTCACTCTCTTTGAATCTTCTTTATCATGCTAGGATTAACAGGAAAAAGCAAAAAATTTCAGAATTGCACCTTGCAATGTGGAGATATTACTGTTTGTGCATTTACAATATTCATTGATTTTTGCCATTGAAAAACATGTTTTTCATATACCAGAAATGTTTGAAGCTACTGACTGAATGAAAGGAGCTGGCATCTCACTCTCTTTGAATCTTCTTTATCATGCTAGGATTAACAGGAAAAAGCTAAAAATTTCAGAATTGCACCGTGCAATGTGGAGATATTACTGTTTGTGCATTTACAATATTCATTGATTTTTGCCATTGAAAAACATGTTTTTCATATACCAGAAATGTTTGAAGCTACTGACTGAATGAAAGGAGCTGGCATCTCACTCTCTTTGAATCTTCTTTATCATGCTAGGATTAACAGGAAAAAGCTAAAAATTTCAGAATTGCACCGTGCAATGTGGAGATATTACTGTTTGTGCATTTACAATATTCATTGATTTTTGCCATTGAAAAACATGTTTTTCATATACCAGAAATGTTTGAAGCTACTGACTGAATGAAAGGAGCTGGCATCTCACTCTCTTTGAATCTTCTTTATCATGCTAGGATTAACAGGAAAAAGCTAAAAATTTCAGAATTGCACCGTGCAATGTGGAGATATTACTGTTTGTGCATTTACAATATTCATTGATTTTTGCCATTGAAAAACATGTTTTTCATATACCAGAAATGTTTGAAGCTACTGACTGAATGAAAGGAGCTGGCATCTCACTCTCTTTGAATCTTCTTTATCATGCTAGGATTAGCAGGAAAAAGCTAAAAATTTCAGAATTGCACCTTGCAATGTGGAGATATTACTGTTTGTGCATTTACAATATTCATTGATTTTTGCCATTGAAAAACATGTTTTTCATATACCAGAAATGTTTGAAGCTACTGACTGAATGAAAGGAGCTGGCATCTCACTCTCTTTGAATCTTCTTTATCATGCTAGGATTAACAGGAAAAAGCTAAAAATTTCAGAATTGCACCGTGCAATGTGGAGATATTACTGTTTGTGCATTTACAATATTCATTGATTTTTGCCATTGAAAAACATGTTTTTCATATACCAGAAATGTTTGAAGCTACTGACTGAATGAAAGGAGCTGGCATCTCACTCTCTTTGAATCTTCTTTATCATGCTAGGATTAGCAGGAAAAAGCAAAAAATTTCAGAATTGCACCTTGCAATGTGGAGATATTACTGTTTGTGCATTTACAATATTCATTGATTTTTGCCATTGAAAAACATGTTTTTCATATACCAGAAATGTTTGAAGCTACTGACTGAATGAAAGGAGCTGGCATCTCACTCTCTTTGAATCTTCTTTATCATGCTAGGATTAACAGGAAAAAGCAAAAAATTTCAGAATTGCACCGTGCAATGTGGAGATATTACTGTTTGTGCATTTACAATATTCATTGATTTTTGCCATTGAAAAACATGTTTTTCATATACCAGAAATGTTTGAAGCTACTGACTGAATGAAAGGAGCTGGCATCTCACTCTCTTTGAATCTTCTTTATCATGCTAGGATTAACAGGAAAAAGCTAAAAATTTCAGAATTGCACCGTGCAATGTGGAGATATTACTGTTTGTGCATTTACAATATTCATTGATTTTTGCCATTGAAAAACATGTTTTTCATATACCAGAAATGTTTGAAGCTACTGACTGAATGAAAGGAGCTGGCATCTCACTCTCTTTGAATCTTCTTTATCATGCTAGGATTAGAAGGAAAAAGCAAAAAAATTCAGAATTGCACCTTGCAATGTGGAGATATTACTGTTTGTGCATTTACAATATTCATTGATTTTTGCCATTGAAAAACATGTTTTTCATATACCAGAAATGTTTGAAGCTACTGACTGAATGAAAGGAGCTGGCATCTCACTCTCTTGAATCTTCTTTATCATGCTAGGATTAACAGGAAAAAGCTAAAAATTTCAGAATTGCACCGTGCAATGTGGAGATATTACTGTTTGTGCATTTACAATATTCATTGATTTTTGCCATTGAAAAACATGTTTTTCATATACCAGAAATGTTTGAAGCTACTGACTGAATGAAAGGAGCTGGCATCTCACTCTCTTTGAATCTTCTTTATCATGCTAGGATTAGCAGGAAAAAGCAAAAAATTTCAGAATTGCACCTTGCAATGTGGAGATATTACTGTTTGTGCATTTACAATATTCATTGATTTTTGCCATTGAAAAACATGTTTTTCATATACCAGAAATGTTTGAAGCTACTGACTGAATGAAAGGAGCTGGCATCTCACTCTCTTTGAATCTTCTTTATCATGCTAGGATTAACAGGAAAAAGCAAAAAATTTCAGAATTGCACCTTGCAATGTGGAGATATTACTGTTTGTGCATTTACAATATTCATTGATTTTTGCCATTGAAAAACATGTTTTTCATATACCAGAAATGTTTGAAGCTACTGACTGAATGAAAGGAGCTGGCATCTCACTCTCTTTGAATCTTCTTTATCATGCTAGGATTAACAGGAAAAAGCTAAAAATTTCAGAATTGCACCGTGCAATGTGGAGATATTACTGTTTGTGCATTTACAATATTCATTGATTTTTGCCATTGAAAAACATGTTTTTCATATACCAGAAATGTTTGAAGCTACTGACTGAATGAAAGGAGCTGGCATCTCACTCTCTTTGAATCTTCTTTATCATGCTAGGATTAACAGGAAAAAGCTAAAAATTTCAGAATTGCACCGTGCAATGTGGAGATATTACTGTTTGTGCATTTACAATATTCATTGATTTTTGCCATTGAAAAACATGTTTTTCATATACCAGAAATGTTTGAAGCTACTGACTGAATGAAAGGAGCTGGCATCTCACTCTCTTTGAATCTTCTTTATCATGCTAGGATTAGCAGGAAAAAGCAAAAAATTTCAGAATTGCACCTTGCAATGTGGAGATATTACTGTTTGTGCATTTACAATATTCATTGATTTTTGCCATTGAAAAACATGTTTTTCATATACCAGAAATGTTTGAAGCTACTGACTGAATGAAAGGAGCTGGCATCTCACTCTTTTTGAATCTTCTTTATCATGCTAGGATTAACAGGAAAAAGCAAAAAATTTCAGAATTGCACCTTGCAATGTGGAGATATTACTGTTTGTGCATTTACAATATTCATTGATTTTTGTCATTGAAAAACATGTTTTTCATATACCAGAAATGTTTGAAGCTACTGACTGAATGAAAGGAGCTGGCATCTCACTCTCTTTGAATCTTCTTTATCATGCTAGGATTAACAGGAAAAAGCTAAAAATTTCAGAATTGCACCGTGCAATGTGGAGATATTACTGTTTGTGCATTTACAATATTCATTGATTTTTGCCATTGAAAAACATGTTTTTCATATACCAGAAATGTTTGAAGCTACTGACTGAATGAAAGGAGCTGGCATCTCACTCTCTTTGAATCTTCTTTATCATGCTAGGATTAGCAGGAAAAAGCAAAAAATTTCAGAATTGCACCTTGCAATGTGGAGATATTACTGTTTGTGCATTTACAATATTCATTGATTTTTGCCATTGAAAAACATGTTTTTCATATACCAGAAATGTTTGAAGCTACTGACTGAATGAAAGGAGCTGGCATCTCACTCTCTTTGAATCTTCTTTATCATGCTAGGATTAACAGGAAAAAGCTAAAAATTTCAGAATTGCACCGTGCAATGTGGAGATATTACTGTTTGTGCATTTACAATATTCATTGATTTTTGCCATTGAAAAACATGTTTTTCATATACCAGAAATGTTTGAAGCTACTGACTGAATGAAAGGAGCTGGCATCTCACTCTCTTTGAATCTTCTTTATCATGCTAGGATTAGCAGGAAAAAGCAAAAAATTTCAGAATTGCAACTTGCAATGTGGAGATATTACTGTTTGTGCATTTACAATATTCATTGATTTTTGCCATTGAAAAACATGTTTTTCATATACCAGAAATGTTTGAAGCTACTGACTGAATGAAAGGAGCTGGCATCTCACTCTCTTTGAATCTTCTTTATCATGCTAGGATTAACAGGAAAAAGCTAAAAATTTCAGAATTGCACCGTGCAATGTGGAGATATTACTGTTTGTGCATTTACAATATTCATTGATTTTTGCCATTGAAAAACATGTTTTTCATATACCAGAAATGTTTGAAGCTAATGACTGAATGAAAGGAGCTGGCATCTCACTCTCTTTGAATCTTCTTTATCATGCTAGGATTAACAGGAAAAAGCTAAAAATTTCAGAATTGCACCGTGCAATGTGGAGATATTACTGTTTGTGCATTTACAATATTCATTGATTTTTGCCATTGAAAAACATGTTTTTCATATACCAGAAATGTTTGAAGCTACTGACTGAATGAAAGGAGCTGGCATCTCACTCTCTTTGAATCTTCTTTATCATGCTAGGATTAACAGGACAAAGCTAAAAATTTCAGAATTGCACCGTGCAATGTGGAGATATTACTGTTTGTGCATTTACAATATTCATTGATTTTTGCCATTGAAAAACATGTTTTTCATATACCAGAAATGTTTGAAGCTACTGACTGAATGAAAGGAGCTGGCATCTCACTCTCTTTGAATCTTCTTTATCATGCTAGGATTAACAGGAAAAAGCTAAAAATTTCAGAATTGCACCGTGCAATGTGGAGATATTACTGTTTGTGCATTTACAATATTCATTGATTTTTGCCTTTGAAAAACATGTTTTTCATATACCAGAAATGTTTGAAGCCACTGACAATGAAAGGAGCTGGCATCTCACTCTCTTTGAATCTTCTTTATCATGCTAGGATTAGCAGGAAAAAGCAAAAAATTTCAGAATTGCACCTTGCAATGTGGAGATATTACTGTTTGTGCATTTACAATATTCATTGATTTTTGCCATTGAAAAACATGTTTTTCATATACCAGAAATGTTTGAAGCTACTGACTGAATGAAAGGAGCTGGCATCTCACTCTCTTTGAATCTTCTTTATCATGCTAGGATTAACAGGAAAAAGCAAAAAATTTCAGAATTGCACCGTGCAATGTGGAGATATTACTGTTTGTGCATTTACAATATTCATTGATTTTTGCCATTGAAAAACATGTTTTTCATATACCAGAAATGTTTGAAGCTACTGACTGAATGAAAGGAGCTGGCATCTCACTCTCTTTGAATCTTCTTTATCATGCTAGGATTAACAGGAAAAAGCTAAAAATTTCAGAATTGCACCGTGCAATGTGGAGATATTACTGTTTGTGCATTTACAATATTCATTGATTTTTGCCATTGAAAAACATGTTTTTCATATACCAGAAATGTTTGAAGCTACTGACTGAATGAAAGGAGCTGGCATCTCACTCTCTTTGAATCTTCTTTATCATGCTAGGATTAGCAGGAAAAAGCAAAAAATTTCAGAATTGCACCTTGCAATGTGGAGATATTACTGTTTGTGCATTTACAATATTCATTGATTTTTGCCATTGAAAAACATGTTTTTCATATACCAGAAATGTTTGAAGCTACTGACTGAATGAAAGGAGCTGGCATCTCACTCTCTTTGAATCTTCTTTATCATGCTAGGATTAACAGGAAAAAGCTAAAAATTTCAGAATTGCACCGTGCAATGTGGAGATATTACTGTTTGTGCATTTACAATATTCATTGATTTTTGCCATTGAAAAACATGTTTTTCATATACCAGAAATGTTTGAAGCTACTGACTGAATGAAAGGAGCTGGCATCTCACTCTCTTTGAATCTTCATTATCATGCTAGGATTAGCAGGAAAAAGCAAAAAATTTCAGAATTGCACCTTGCAATGTGGAGATATTACTGTTTGTGCATTTACAATATTCATTGATTTTTGCCATTGAAAAACATGTTTTTCATATACCAGAAATGTTTGAAGCTACTGACTGAATGAAAGGAGCTGGCATCTCACTCTCTTTGAATCTTCTTTATCATGCTAGGATTAACAGGAAAAAGCTAAAAATTTCAGAATTGCACCGTGCAATGTGGAGATATTACTGTTTGTGCATTTACAATATTCATTGATTTTTGCCATTGAAAAACATGTTTTTCATATACCAGAAATGTTTGAAGCTAATGACTGAATGAAAGGAGCTGGCATCTCACTCTCTTTGAATCTTCTTTATCATGCTAGGATTAACAGGAAAAAGCTAAAAATTTCAGAATTGCACCGTGCAATGTGGAGATATTACTGTTTGTGCATTTACAATATTCATTGATTTTTGCCATTGAAAAACATGTTTTTCATATACCAGAAATGTTTGAAGCTACTGACTGAAAGGAGCTGGCATCTCACTCTCTTTGAATCTTCTTTATCATGCTAGGATTAGCAGGAAAAAGCAAAAAATTTCAGAATTGCACCTTGCAATGTGGAGATATTACTGTTTGTGCATTTACAATATTCATTGATTTTTGCCATTGAAAAACATGTTTTTCATATACCAGAAATGTTTGAAGCTACTGACTGAATGAAAGGAGCTGGCATAGCACTCTCTTTGAATCTTCTTTATCATGCTAGGATTAACAGGAAAAAGCTAAAAATTTCAGAATTGCACCGTGCAATGTGGAGATATTACTGTTTGTGCATTTACAATATTCATTGATTTTTGCCATTGAAAAACATGTTTTTCATATACCAGAAATGTTTGAAGCTAATGACTGAATGAAAGGAGCTGGCATCTCACTCTCTTTCAATCTTCTTTATCATGCTAGGATTAACAGGAAAAAGCTAAAAATTTCAGAATTGCACCGTGCAATGTGGAGATATTACTGTTTGTGCATTTACAATATTCATTGATTTTTGCCATTGAAAAACATGTTTTTCATATACCAGAAATGTTTGAAGCTACTGACTGAATGAAAGGAGCTGGCATCTCACTCTCTTTGAATCTTCTTTATCATGCTAGGATTAACAGGAAAAAGCTAAAAATTTCAGAATTGCACCGTGCAATGTGGAGATATTACTGTTTGTGCATTTACAATATTCATTGATTTTTGCCATTGAAAAACATGTTTTTCATATACCAGAAATGTTTGAAGCTACTGACAATGAAAGGAGCTGGCATCTCACTCTCTTTGAATCTTCTTTATCATGCTAGGATTAACAGGAAAAAGCTAAAAATTTCAGAATTGCACCGTGCAATGTGGAGATATTACTGTTTGTGCATTTACAATATTCATTGATTTTTGCCATTGAAAAACATGTTTTTCATATACCAGAAATGTTTGAAGCTACTGACTGAATGAAAGGAGCTGGCATCTCACTCTCTTTGAATCTTCTTTATCATGCTAGGATTAGCAGGAAAAAGCAAAAAATTTCAGAATTGCACCTTGCAATGTGGAGATATTACTGTTTGTGCATTTACAATATTCATTGATTTTTGCCATTGAAAAACATGTTTTTCATATACCAGAAATGTTTGAAGCTACTGACTGAATGAAAGGAGCTGGCATCTCACTCTCTTTGAATCTTCTTTATCATGCTAGGATTAACAGGAAAAAGCTAAAAATTTCAGAATTGCACCGTGCAATGTGGAGATATTACTGTTTGTGCATTTACAATATTCATTGATTTTTGCCATTGAAAAACATGTTTTTCATATACCAGAAATGTTTGAAGCTAATGACTGAATGAAAGGAGCTGGCATCTCACTCTCTTTGAATCTTCTTTATCATGCTAGGATTAACAGGAAAAAGCTAAAAATTTCAGAATTGCACCGTGCAATGTGGAGATATTACTGTTTGTGCATTTACAATATTCATTGATTTTTGCCATTGAAAAACATGTTTTTCATATACCAGAAATGTTTGAAGCTACTGACTGAATGAAAGGAGCTGGCATCTCACTCTCTTTGAATCTTCTTTATCATGCTAGGATTAACAGGAAAAAGCTAAAAATTTCAGAATTGCACCGTGCAATGTGGAGATATTACTGTTTGTGCATTTACAATATTCATTGATTTTTGCCATTGAAAAACATGTTTTTCATATACCAGAAATGTTTGAAGCTACTGACTGAATGAAAGGAGCTGGCATCTCACTCTCTTTGAATCTTCTTTATCATGCTAGGATTAGCAGGAAAAAGCAAAAAATTTCAGAATTGCACCTTGCAATGTGGAGATATTACTGTTTGTGCATTTACAATATTCATTGATTTTTGCCATTGAAAAACATGTTTTTCATATACCAGAAATGTTTGAAGCTACTGACTGAATGAAAGGAGCTGGCATCTCACTCTCTTTGAATCTTCTTTATCATGCTAGGATTAACAGGAAAAAGCTAAAAATTTCAGAATTGCACCGTGCAATGTGGAGATATTACTGTTTGTGCATTTACAATATTCATTGATTTTTGCCATTGAAAAACATGTTTTTCATATACCAGAAATGTTTGAAGCTACTGACTGAATGAATGGAGCTGGCATCTCACTCTCTTTGAATCTTCTTTATCATGCTAGGATTAGCAGGAAAAAGCAAAAAATTTCAGAATTGCACCTTGCAATGTGGAGATATTACTGTTTGTGCATTTACAATATTCATTGATTTTTGCCATTGAAAAACATGTTTTTCATATACCAGAAATGTTTGAAGCTACTGACTGAATGAAAGGAGCTGGCATCTCACTCTCTTTGAATCTTCTTTATCATGCTAGGATTAACAGGAAAAAGCTAAAAATTTCAGAATTGCACCGTGCAATGTGGAGATATTACTGTTTGTGCATTTACAATATTCATTGATTTTTGCCATTGAAAAACATGTTTTTCATATACCAGAAATGTTTGAAGCTACTGACTGAATGAAAGGAGCTGGCATCTCACTCTCTTTGAATCTTCTTTATCATGCTAGGATTAACAGGACAAAGCTAAAAATTTCAGAATTGCACCGTGCAATGTGGAGATATTACTGTTTGTGCATTTACAATATTCATTGATTTTTGCCATTGAAAAACATGTTTTTCATATACCAGAAATGTTTGAAGCTACTGACTGAATGAAAGGAGCTGGCATCTCACTCTCTTTGAATCTTCTTTATCATGCTAGGATTAACAGGAAAAAGCTAAAAATTTCAGAATTGCACCGTGCAATGTGGAGATATTACTGTTTGTGCATTTACAATATTCATTGATTTTTGCCATTGAAAAACATGTTTTTCATATACCAGAAATGTTTGAAGCTACTGACAATGAAAGGAGCTGGCATCTCACTCTCTTTGAATCTTCTTTATCATGCTAGGATTAGCAGGAAAAAGCAAAAAATTTCAGAATTGCACCTTGCAATGTGGAGATATTACTGTTTGTGCATTTACAATATTCATTGATTTTTGCCATTGAAAAACATGTTTTTCATATACCAGAAATGTTTGAAGCTACTGACTGAATGAAAGGAGCTGGCATCTCACTCTCTTTGAATCTTCTTTATCATGCTAGGATTAACAGGAAAAAGCAAAAAATTTCAGAATTGCACCGTGCAATGTGGAGATATTACTGTTTGTGCATTTACAATATTCATTGATTTTTGCCATTGAAAAACATGTTTTTCATATACCAGAAATGTTTGAAGCTACTGACTGAATGAAAGGAGCTGGCATCTCACTCTCTTTGAATCTTCTTTATCATGCTAGGATTAACAGGAAAAAGCTAAAAATTTCAGAATTGCACCATGCAATGTGGAGATATTACTGTTTGTGCATTTACAATATTCATTGATTTTTGCCATTGAAAAACATGTTTTTCTTATACCAGAAATGTTTGAAGCTACTGACTGAATGAAAGGAGCTGGCATCTCACTCTCTTTGAATCTTCTTTATCATGCTAGGATTAGCAGGAAAAAGCAAAAAATTTCAGAATTGCACCTTGCAATGTGGAGATATTACTGTTTGTGCATTTACAATATTCATTGATTTTTGCCATTGAAAAACATGTTTTTCATATACCAGAAATGTTTGAAGCTACTGACTGAATGAAAGGAGCTGGCATCTCACTCTCTTTGAATCTTCTTTATCATGCTAGGATTAACAGGAAAAAGCTAAAAATTTCAGAATTGCACCGTGCAATGTGGAGATATTACTGTTTGTGCATTTACAATATTCATTGATTTTTGCCATTGAAAAACATGTTTTTCATATACCAGAAATGTTTGAAGCTAATGACTGAATGAAAGGAGCTGGCATCTCACTCTCTTTGAATCTTCTATATCATGCTAGGATTAACAGGAAAAAGCTAAAAATTTCAGAATTGCACCGTGCAATGTGGAGATATTACTGTTTGTGCATTTACAATATTCATTGATTTTTGCCATTGAAAAACATGTTTTTCATATACCAGAAATGTTTGAAGCTACTGACTGAATGAAAGGAGCTGGCATCTCACTCTCTTTGAATCTTCTTTATCATGCTAGGATTAACAGGACAAAGCTAAAAATTTCAGAATTGCACCGTGCTATTTGGAGATATTACTGTTTGTGCATTTACAATATTCATTGATTTTTGCCATTGAAAAACATGTTTTTCATATACCAGAAATGTTTGAAGCTACTGACTGAATGAAAGGAGCTGGCATCTCACTCTCTTTGAATCTTCTTTATCATGCTAGGATTAACAGGAAAAAGCTAAAAATTTCAGAATTGCACCGTGCAATGTGGAGATATTACTGTTTGTGCATTTACAATATTCATTGATTTTTGCCATTGAAAAACATGTTTTTCATATACCAGAAATGTTTGAAGCTACTGACTGAATGAAAGGAGCTGGCATCTCACTCTCTTTGAATCTTCTTTATCATGCTAGGATTAGCAGGAAAAAGCAAAAAATTTCAGAATTGCACCTTGCAATGTGGAGATATTACTGTTTGTGCATTTACAATATTCATTGATTTTTGCCATTGAAAAACATGTTTTTCATATACCAGAAATGTTTGAAGCTACTGACTGAATGAAAGGAGCTGGCATCTCACTCTCTTTGAATCTTCTTTATCATGCTAGGATTAACAGGAAAAAGCAAAAAATTTCAGAATTGCACCTTGCAATGTGGAGATATTACTGTTTGTGCATTTACAATATTCATTGATTTTTGCCATTGAAAAACATGTTTTTCATATACCAGAAATGTTTGAAGCTACTGACTGAATGAAAGGAGCTGGCATCTCACTCTCTTTGAATCTTCTTTATCATGCTAGGATTAACAGGAAAAAGCTAAAAATTTCAGAATTGCACCGTGCAATGTGGAGATATTACTGTTTGTGCATTTACAATATTCATTGATTTTTGCCATTGAAAAACATGTTTTTCATATACCAGAAATGTTTGAAGCTACTGACTGAATGAAAGGAGCTGGCATCTCACTCTCTTTGAATCTTCTTTATCATGCTAGGATTAACAGGAAAAAGCTAAAAATTTCAGAATTGCACAGTGCAATGTGGAGATATTACTGTTTGTGCATTTACAATATTCATTGATTTTTGCCATTGAAAAACATGTTTTTCATATACCAGAAATGTTTGAAGCTACTGACTGAATGAAAGGAGCTGGCATCTCACTCTCTTTGAATCTTCTTTATCATGCTAGGATTAGCAGGAAAAAGCAAAAAATTTCAGAATTGCACCTTGCAATGTGGAGATATTACTGTTTGTGCATTTACAATATTCATTGATTTTTGCCATTGAAAAACATGTTTTTCATATACCAGAAATGTTTGAAGCTACTGACTGAATGAAAGGAGCTGGCATCTCACTCTCTTTGAATCTTCTTTATCATGCTAGGATTAACAGGAAAAAGCAAAAAATTTCAGAATTGCACCTTGCAATGTGGAGATATTACTGTTTGTGCATTTACAATATTCATTGATTTTTGCCATTGAAAAACATGTTTTTCATATACCAGAAATGTTTGAAGCTACTGACTGAATGAAAGGAGCTGGCATCTCACTCTCTTTGAATCTTCTTTATCATGCTAGGATTAACAGGAAAAAGCTAAAAATTTCAGAATTGCACCGTGCAATGTGGAGATATTACTGTTTGTGCATTTACAATATTCATTGATTTTTGCCATTGAAAAACATGTTTTTCATATACCAGAAATGTTTGAAGCTACTGACTGAATGAAAGGAGCTGGCATCTCACTCTCTTTGAATCTTCTTTATCATGCTAGGATTAGCAGGAAAAAGCAAAAAATTTCAGAATTGCACCTTGCAATGTGGAGATATTACTGTTTGTGCATTTACAATATTCATTGATTTTTGCCATTGAAAAACATGTTTTTCATATACCAGAAATGTTTGAAGCTACTGACTGAATGAAAGGAGCTGGCATCTCACTCTCTTTGAATCTTCTTTATCATGCTAGGATTAGCAGGAAAAAGCAAAAAATTTCAGAATTGCACCTTGCAATGTGGAGATATTACTGTTTGTGCATTTACAATATTCATTGATTTTTGCCATTGAAAAACATGTTTTTCATATACCAGAAATGTTTGAAGCTACTGACTGAATGAAAGGAGCTGGCATCTCACTCTCTTTGAATCTTCTTTATCATGCTAGGATTAACAGGAAAAAGCTAAAAATTTCAGAATTGCACCGTGCAATGTGGAGATATTACTGTTTGTGCATTTACAATATTCATTGATTTTTGCCATTGAAAAACATGTTTTTCATATACCAGAAATGTTTGAAGCTACTGACTGAATGAAAGGAGCTGGCATCTCACTCTCTTTGAATCTTCTTTATCATGCTAGGATTAGCAGGAAAAAGCAAAAAATTTCAGAATTGCACCTTGCAATGTGGAGATATTACTGTTTGTGCATTTACAATATTCATTGATTTTTGCCATTGAAAAACATGTTTTTCATATACCAGAAATGTTTGAAGCTACTGACTGAATGAAAGGAGCTGGCATCTCACTCTCTTTGAATCTTCTTTATCATGCTAGGATTAACAGGAAAAAGCTAAAAATTTCAGAATTGCACCGTGCAATGTGGAGATATTACTGTTTGTGCATTTACAATATTCATTGATTTTTGCCATTGAAAAACATGTTTTTCATATACCAGAAATGTTTGAAGCTAATGACTGAATGAAAGGAGCTGGCATCTCACTCTCTTTGAATCTTCTTTATCATGCTAGGATTAACAGGAAAAAGCTAAAAATTTCAGAATTGCACCGTGCAATGTGGAGATATTACTGTTTGTGCATTTACAATATTCATTGATTTTTGCCATTGAAAAACATGTTTTTCATATACCAGAAATGTTTGAAGCTACTGACTGAATGAAAGGAGCTGGCATCTCACTCTCTTTGAATCTTCTTTATCATGCTAGGATTAAAAGGACAAAGCTAAAAATTTCAGAATTGCACCGTGCAATGTGGAGATATTACTGTTTGTGCATTTACAATATTCATTGATTTTTGCCATTGAAAAACATGTTTTTCATATACCAGAAATGTTTGAAGCTACTGACTGAATGAAAGGAGCTGGCATCTCACTCTCTTTGAATCTTCTTTATCATGCTAGGATTAACAGGAAAAAGCTAAAAATTTCAGAATTGCACCGTGCAATGTGGAGATATTACTGTTTGTGCATTTACAATATTCATTGATTTTTGCCATTGAAAAACATGTTTTTCATATACCAGAAATGTTTGAAGCTACTGACTGAATGAAAGGAGCTGGCATCTCACTCTCTTTGAATCTTCTTTATCATGCTAGGATTAGCAGGAAAAAGCAAAAAATTTCAGAATTGCACCTTGCAATGTGGAGATATTACTGTTTGTGCATTTACAATATTCATTGATTTTTGCCATTGAAAAACATGTTTTTCATATACCAGAAATGTTTGAAGCTACTGACTGAATGAAAGGAGCTGGCATCTCACTCTCTTTGAATCTTCTTTATCATGCTAGGATTAACAGGAAAAAGCTAAAAATTTCAGAATTGCACCGTGCAATGTGGAGATATTACTGTTTGTGCATTTACAATATTCATTGATTTTTGCCATTGAAAAACATGTTTTTCATATACCAGAAATGTTTGAAGCTACTGACTGAATGAAAGGAGCTGGCATCTCACTCTCTTTGAATCTTCTTTATCATGCTAGGATTAGCAGGAAAAAGCAAAAAATTTCAGAATTGCACCTTGCAATGTGGAGATATTACTGTTTGTGCATTTACAATATTCATTGATTTTTGCCATTGAAAAACATGTTTTTCATATACCAGAAATGTTTGAAGCTACTGACTGAATGAAAGGAGCTGGCATCTCACTCTCTTTGAATCTTCTTTATCATGCTAGGATTAACAGGAAAAAGCTAAAAATTTCAGAATTGCACCGTGCAATGTGGAGATATTACTGTTTGTGCATTTACAATATTCATTGATTTTTGCCATTGAAAAACATGTTTTTCATATACCAGAAATGTTTGAAGCTACTGACTGAATGAAAGGAGCTGGCATCTCACTCTCTTTGAATCTTCTTTATCATGCTAGGATTAGCAGGAAAAAGCAAAAAATTTCAGAATTGCACCTTGCAATGTGGAGATATTCATGTTTGTGCATTTACAATATTCATTGATTTTTGCCATTGAAAAACATGTTTTTCATATACCAGAAATGTTTGAAGCTACTGACTGAATGAAAGGAGCTGGCATCTCACTCTCTTTGAATCTTCTTTATCATGCTAGGATTAACAGGAAAAAGCTAAAAATTTCAGAATTGCACCGTGCAATGTGGAGATATTACTGTTTGTGCATTTACAATATTCATTGATTTTTGCCATTGAAAAACATGTTTTTCATATACCAGAAATGTTTGAAGCTACTGACTGAATATAAGGAGCTGGCATCTCACTCTCTTTGAATCTTCTTTATCATGCTAGGATTAGCAGGAAAAAGCAAAAAATTTCAGAATTGCACCTTGCAATGTGGAGATATTACTGTTTGTGCATTTACAATATTCATTGATTTTTGCCATTGAAAAACATGTTTTTCATATACCAGAAATGTTTGAAGCTACTGACTGAATGAAAGGAGCTGGCATCTCACTCTCTGAATCTTCTTTATCATGCTAGGATTAACAGGAAAAAGCTAAAAATTTCAGAATTGCACCGTGCAATGTGGAGATATTACTGTTTGTGCATTTACAATATTCATTGATTTTTGCCATTGAAAAACATGTTTTTCATATACCAGAAATGTTTGAAGCTACTGACTGAATGAAAGGAGCTGGCATCTCACTCTCTTTGAATCTTCTTTATCATGCTAGGATTAGCAGGAAAAAGCAAAAAATTTCAGAATTGCACCTTGCAATGTGGAGATATTACTGTTTGTGCATTTACAATATTCATTGATTTTTGCCATTGAAAAACATGTTTTTCATATACCAGAAATGTTTGAAGCTACTGACTGAATGAAAGGAGCTGGCATCTCACTCTCTTTGAATCTTCTTTATCATGCTAGGATTAACAGGAAAAAGCAAAAAATTTCAGAATTGCACCTTGCAATGTGGAGATATTACTGTTTGTGCATTTACAATATTCATTGATTTTTGCCATTGAAAAACATGTTTTTCATATACCAGAAATGTTTGAAGTTACTGACTGAATGAAAGGAGCTGGCATCTCACTCTCTTTGAATCTTCTTTATCATGCTAGGATTAACAGGAAAAAGCTAAAAATTTCAGAATTGCACCGTGCAATGTGGAGATATTACTGTTTGTGCATTTACAATATTCATTGATTTTTGCCATTGAAAAACATGTTTTTCATATACCAGAAATGTTTGAAGCTACTGACAATGAAAGGAGCTGGCATCTCACTCTCTTTGAATCTTCTTTATCATGCTAGGATTAGCAGGAAAAAGCAAAAAATTTCAGAATTGCACCTTGCAATGTGGAGATATTACTGTTTGTGCATTTACAATATTCATTGATTTTTGCCATTGAAAAACATGTTTTTCATATACCAGAAATGTTTGAAGCTACTGACTGAATGAAAGGAGCTGGCATCTCACTCTCTTTGAATCTTCTTTATCATGCTAGGATTAACAGGAAAAAGCAAAAAATTTCAGAATTGCACCGTGCAATGTGGAGATATTACTGTTTGTGCATTTACAATATTCATTGATTTTTGCCATTGAAAAACATGTTTTTCATATACCAGAAATGTTTGAAGCTACTGACTGAATGAAAGGAGCTGGCATCTCACTCTCTTTGAATCTTCTTTATCATGCTAGGATTAACAGGAAAAAGCTAAAAATTTCAGAATTGCACCGTGCAATGTGGAGATATTACTGTTTGTGCATTTACAATATTCATTGATTTTTGCCATTGAAAAACATGTTTTTCATATACCAGAAATGTTTGAAGCTACTGACTGAATGAAAGGAGCTGGCATCTCACTCTCTTTGAATCTTCTTTATCATGCTAGGATTAGCAGGAAAAAGCAAAAAATTTCAGAATTGCACCTTGCAATGTGGAGATATTACTGTTTGTGCATTTACAATATTCATTGATTTTTGCCATTGAAAAACATGTTTTTCATATACCAGAAATGTTTGAAGCTACTGACTGAATGAAAGGAGCTGGCATCTCACTCTCTTTGAATCTTCTTTATCATGCTAGGATTAACAGGAAAAAGCTAAAAATTTCAGAATTGCACCGTGCAATGTGGAGATATTACTGTTTGTGCATTTACAATATTCATTGATTTTTGCCATTGAAAAACGTTTTTCATATACCAGAAATGTTTGAAGCTACTGACTGAATGAAAGGAGCTGGCATCTCACTCTCTTTGAATCTTCTTTATCATGCTAGGATTAGCAGGAAAAAGCAAAAAATTTCAGAATTGCACCTTGCAATGTGGAGATATTACTGTTTGTGCATTTACAATATTCATTGATTTTTGCCATTGAAAAACATGTTTTTCATATACCAGAAATGTTTGAAGCTACTGACTGAATGAAAGGAGCTGGCATCTCACTCTCTTTGAATCTTCTTTATCATGCTAGGATTAACAGGAAAAAGCTAAAAATTTCAGAATTGCACCGTGCAATGTGGAGATATTACTGTTTGTTCATTTACAATATTCATTGATTTTTGCCATTGAAAAACATGTTTTTCATATACCAGAAATGTTTGAAGCTAATGACTGAATGAAAGGAGCTGGCATCTCACTCTCTTTGAATCTTCTTTATCATGCTAGGATTAACAGGAAAAAGCTAAAAATTTCAGAATTGCACCGTGCAATGTGGAGATATTACTGTTTGTGCATTTACAATATTCATTGATTTTTGCCATTGAAAAACATGTTTTTCATATACCAGAAATGTTTGAAGCTACTGACTGAATGAAAGGAGCTGGCATCTCACTCTCTTTGAATCTTCTTTATCATGCTAGGATTAACAGGAAAAAGCAAAAAATTTCAGAATTGCACCTTGCAATGTGGAGATATTACTGTTTGTGCATTTACAATATTCATTGATTTTTGCCATTGAAAAACATGTTTTTCATATACCAGAAATGTTTGAAGCTACTGACTGAATGAAAGGAGCTGGCATCTCACTCTCTTTGAATCTTCTTTATCATGCTAGGATTAACAGGAAAAAGCTAAAAATTTCAGAATTGCACCGTGCAATGTGGAGATATTACTGTTTGTGCATTTACAATATTCATTGATTTTTGCCATTGAAAAACATGTTTTTCATATACCAGAAATGTTTGAAGCTACTGACTGAATGAAAGGAGCTGGCATCTCACTCTCTTTGAATCTTCTTTATCATGCTAGGATTAACAGGAAAAAGCTAAAAATTTCAGAATTGCACAGTGCAATGTGGAGATATTACTGTTTGTGCATTTACAATATTCATTGATTTTTGCCATTGAAAAACATGTTTTTCATATACCAGAAATGTTTGAAGCTACTGACTGAATGAAAGGAGCTGGCATCTCACTCTCTTTGAATCTTCTTTATCATGCTAGGATTAGCAGGAAAAAGCAAAAAATTTCAGAATTGCACCTTGCAATGTGGAGATATTACTGTTTGTGCATTTACAATATTCATTGATTTTTGCCATTGAAAAACATGTTTTTCATATACCAGAAATGTTTGAAGCTACTGACTGAATGAAAGGAGCTGGCATCTCACTCTCTTTGAATCTTCTTTATCATGCTAGGATTAACAGGAAAAAGCTAAAAATTTCAGAATTGCACCGTGCAATGTGGAGATATTACTGTTTGTGCATTTACAATATTCATTGATTTTTGCCATTGAAAAACATGTTTTTCATATACCAGAAATGTTTGAAGCTACTGACTGAATGAAAGGAGCTGGCATCTCACTCTCTTTGAATCTTCTTTATCATGCTATGATTAGCAGGAAAAAGCAAAAAAATTCAGAATTGCACCTTGCAATGTGGAGATATTACTGTTTGTGCATTTACAATATTCATTGATTTTTGCCATTGAAAAACATGTTTTTCATATACCAGAAATGTTTGAAGCTACTGACTGAATGAAAGGAGCTGGCATCTCACTCTCTTTGAATCTTCTTTATCATGCTAGGATTAACAGGAAAAAGCTAAAAATTTCAGAATTGCACCGTGCAATGTGGAGATATTACTGTTTGTGCATTTACAATATTCATTGATTTTTGCCATTGAAAAACGTTTTTCATATACCAGAAATGTTTGAAGCTACTGACTGAATGAAAGGAGCTGGCATCTCACTCTCTTTGAATCTTCTTTATCATGCTAGGATTAGCAGGAAAAAGCAAAAAATTTCAGAATTGCACCTTGCAATGTGGAGATATTACTGTTTGTGCATTTACAATATTCATTGATTTTTGCCATTGAAAAACATGTTTTTCATATACCAGAAATGTTTGAAGCTACTGACTGAATGAAAGGAGCTGGCATCTCACTCTCTTTGAATCTTCTTTATCATGCTAGGATTAACAGGAAAAAGCTAAAAATTTCAGAATTGCACCGTGCAATGTGGAGATATTACTGTTTGTGCATTTACAATATTCATTGATTTTTGCCATTGAAAAACATGTTTTTCATATACCAGAAATGTTTGAAGCTAATGACTGAATGAAAGGAGCTGGCATCTCACTCTCTTTGAATCTTCTTTATCATGCTAGGATTAACAGGAAAAAGCTAAAAATTTCAGAATTGCACCGTGCAATGTGGAGATATTACTGTTTGTGCATTTACAATATTCATTGATTTTTGCCATTGAAAAACATGTTTTTCATATACCAGAAATGTTTGAAGCTACTGACTGAATGAAAGGAGCTGGCATCTCACTCTCTTTGAATCTTCTTTATCATGCTAGGATTAACAGGAAAAAGCTAAAAATTTCAGAATTGCACCGTGCAATGTGGAGATATTACTATTTGTGCATTTACAATATTCATTGATTTTTGCCATTGAAAAACATGTTTTTCATATACCAGAAATGTTTGAAGCTACTGACTGAATGAAAGGAGCTGGCATCTCACTCTCTTTGAATCTTCTTTATCATGCTAGGATTAACAGGAAAAAGCAAAAAATTTCAGAATTGCACCTTGCAATGTGGAGATATTACTGTTTGTGCATTTACAATATTCATTGATTTTTGCCATTGAAAAACATGTTTTTCATATACCAGAAATGTTTGAAGCTACTGACTGAATGAAAGGAGCTGGCATCTCACTCTCTTTGAATCTTCTTTATCATGCTAGGATTAACAGGAAAAAGCTAAAAATTTCAGAATTGCACCGTGCAATGTGGAGATATTACTGTTTGTGCATTTACAATATTCATTGATTTTTGCCATTGAAAAACATGTTTTTCATATACCAGAAATGTTTGAAGCTACTGACTGAATGAAAGGAGCTGGCATCTCACTCTCTTTGAATCTTCTTTATCATGCTAGGATTAACAGGAAAAAGCTAAAAATTTCAGAATTGCACAGTGCAATGTGGAGATATTACTGTTTGTGCATTTACAATATTCATTGATTTTTGCCATTGAAAAACATGTTTTTCATATACCAGAAATGTTTGAAGCTACTGACTGAATGAAAGGAGCTGGCATCTCACTCTCTTTGAATCTTCTTTATCATGCTAGGATTAGCAGGAAAAAGCAAAAAATTTCAGAATTGCACCTTGCAATGTGGAGATATTACTGTTTGTGCATTTACAATATTCATTGATTTTTGCCATTGAAAAACATGTTTTTCATATACCAGAAATGTTTGAAGCTACTGACTGAATGAAAGGAGCTGGCATCTCACTCTCTTTGAATCTTCTTTATCATGCTAGGATTAACAGGAAAAAGCTAAAAATTTCAGAATTGCACCGTGCAATGTGGAGATATTACTGTTTGTGCATTTACAATATTCATTGATTTTTGCCATTGAAAAACATGTTTTTCATATACCAGAAATGTTTGAAGCTACTGACTGAATGAAAGGAGCTGGCATCTCACTCTCTTTGAATCTTCTTTATCATGCTAGGATTAGCAGGAAAAAGCAAAAAAATTCAGAATTGCACCTTGCAATGTGGAGATATTACTGTTTGTGCATTTACAATATTCATTGATTTTTGCCATTGAAAAACATGTTTTTCATATACCAGAAATGTTTGAAGCTACTGACTGAATGAAAGGAGCTGGCATCTCACTCTCTTTGAATCTTCTTTATCATGCTAGGATTAACAGGAAAAAGCTAAAAATTTCAGAATTGCACCGTGCAATGTGGAGATATTACTGTTTGTGCATTTACAATATTCATTGATTTTTGCCATTGAAAAACGTTTTTCATATACCAGAAATGTTTGAAGCTACTGACTGAATGAAAGGAGCTGGCATCTCACTCTCTTTGAATCTTCTTTATCATGCTAGGATTAGCAGGAAAAAGCAAAAAATTTCAGAATTGCACCTTGCAATGTGGAGATATTACTGTTTGTGCATTTACAATATTCATTGATTTTTGCCATTGAAAAACATGTTTTTCATATACCAGAAATGTTTGAAGCTACTGACTGAATGAAAGGAGCTGGCATCTCACTCTCTTTGAATCTTCTTTATCATGCTAGGATTAACAGGAAAAAGCTAAAAATTTCAGAATTGCACCGTGCAATGTGGAGATATTACTGTTTGTGCATTTACAATATTCATTGATTTTTGCCATTGAAAAACATGTTTTTCATATACCAGAAATGTTTGAAGCTAATGACTGAATGAAAGGAGCTGGCATCTCACTCTCTTTGAATCTTCTTTATCATGCTAGGATTAACAGGAAAAAGCTAAAAATTTCAGAATTGCACCGTGCAATGTGGAGATATTACTGTTTGTGCATTTACAATATTCATTGATTTTTGCCATTGAAAAACATGTTTTTCATATACCAGAAATGTTTGAAGCTACTGACTGAATGAAAGGAGCTGGCATCTCACTCTCTTTGAATCTTCTTTATCATGCTAGGATTAACAGGACAAAGCTAAAAATTTCAGAATTGCACCGTGCAATGTGGAGATATTACTGTTTGTGCATTTACAATATTCATTGATTTTTGCCATTGAAAAACATGTTTTTCATATACCAGAAATGTTTGAAGCTACTGACTGAATGAAAGGAGCTGGCATCTCACTCTCTTTGAATCTTCTTTATCATGCTAGGATTAACAGGAAAAAGCTAAAAATTTCAGAATTGCACCGTGCAATGTGGAGATATTACTGTTTGTGCATTTACAATATTCATTGATTTTTGCCATTGAAAAACATGTTTTTCATATACCAGAAATGTTTGAAGCTACTGACTGAATGAAAGGAGCTGGCATCTCACTCTCTTTGAATCTTCTTTATCATGCTAGGATTAGCAGGAAAAAGCAAAAAATTTCAGAATTGCACCTTGCAATGTGGAGATATTACTGTTTGTGCATTTACAATATTCATTGATTTTTGCCATTGAAAAACATGTTTTTCATATACCAGAAATGTTTGAAGCTACTGACTGAATGAAATGAGCTGGCATCTCACTCTCTTTGAATCTTCTTTATCATGCTAGGATTAACAGGAAAAAGCAAAAAATTTCAGAATTGCACCTTGCAATGTGGAGATATTACTGTTTGTGCATTTACAATATTCATTGATTTTTGCCATTGAAAAACATGTTTTTCATATACCAGAAATGTTTGAAGCTACTGACTGAATGAAAGGAGCTGGCATCTCACTCTCTTTGAATCTTCTTTATCATGCTAGGATTAACAGGAAAAAGCTAAAAATTTCAGAATTGCACCGTGCAATGTGGAGATATTACTGTTTGTGCATTTACAATATTCATTGATTTTTGCCATTGAAAAACATGTTTTTCATATACCAGAAATGTTTGAAGCTACTGACTGAATGAAAGGAGCTGGCATCTCACTCTCTTTGAATCTTCTTTATCATGCTAGGATTAACAGGAAAAAGCTAAAAATTTCAGAATTGCACAGTGCAATGTGGAGATATTACTGTTTGTGCATTTACAATATTCATTGATTTTTGCCATTGAAAAACATGTTTTTCATATACCAGAAATGTTTGAAGCTACTGACTGAATGAAAGGAGCTGGCATCTCACTCTCTTTGAATCTTCTTTATCATGCTAGGATTAGCAGGAAAAAGCAAAAAATTTCAGAATTGCACCTTGCAATGTGGAGATATTACTGTTTGTGCATTTACAATATTCATTGATTTTTGCCATTGAAAAACATGTTTTTCATATACCAGAAATGTTTGAAGCTACTGACTGAATGAAAGGAGCTGGCATCTCACTCTCTTTGAATCTTCTTTATCATGCTAGGATTAACAGGAAAAAGCAAAAAATTTCAGAATTGCACCTTGCAATGTGGAGATATTACTGTTTGTGCATTTACAATATTCATTGATTTTTGCCATTGAAAAACATGTTTTTCATATACCAGAAATGTTTGAAGCTACTGACTGAATGAAAGGAGCTGGCATCTCACTCTCTTTGAATCTTCTTTATCATGCTAGGATTAACAGGAAAAAGCTAAAAATTTCAGAATTGCACCGTGCAATGTGGAGATATTACTGTTTGTGCATTTACAATATTCATTGATTTTTGCCATTGAAAAACATGTTTTTCATATACCAGAAATGTTTGAAGCTACTGACTGAATGAAAGGAGCTGGCATCTCACTCTCTTTGAATCTTCTTTATCATGCTAGGATTAGCAGGAAAAAGCAAAAAATTTCAGAATTGCACCTTGCAATGTGGAGATATTCATGTTTGTGCATTTACAATATTCATTGATTTTTGCCATTGAAAAACATGTTTTTCATATACCAGAAATGTTTGAAGCTACTGACTGAATGAAAGGAGCTGGCATCTCACTCTCTTTGAATCTTCTTTATCATGCTAGGATTAACAGGAAAAAGCTAAAAATTTCAGAATTGCACCGTGCAATGTGGAGATATTACTGTTTGTGCATTTACAATATTCATTGATTTTTGCCATTGAAAAACATGTTTTTCATATACCAGAAATGTTTGAAGCTACTGACTGAATATAAGGAGCTGGCATCTCACTCTCTTTGAATCTTCTTTATCATGCTAGGATTAGCAGGAAAAAGCAAAAAATTTCAGAATTGCACCTTGCAATGTGGAGATATTACTGTTTGTGCATTTACAATATTCATTGATTTTTGCCATTGAAAAACATGTTTTTCATATACCAGAAATGTTTGAAGCTACTGACTGAATGAAAGGAGCTGGCATCTCACTCTCTGAATCTTCTTTATCATGCTAGGATTAACAGGAAAAAGCTAAAAATTTCAGAATTGCACCGTGCAATGTGGAGATATTACTGTTTGTGCATTTACAATATTCATTGATTTTTGCCATTGAAAAACATGTTTTTCATATACCAGAAATGTTTGAAGCTACTGACTGAATGAAAGGAGCTGGCATCTCACTCTCTTTGAATCTTCTTTATCATGCTAGGATTAGCAGGAAAAAGCAAAAAATTTCAGAATTGCACCTTGCAATGTGGAGATATTACTGTTTGTGCATTTACAATATTCATTGATTTTTGCCATTGAAAAACATGTTTTTCATATACCAGAAATGTTTGAAGCTACTGACTGAATGAAAGGAGCTGGCATCTCACTCTCTTTGAATCTTCTTTATCATGCTAGGATTAACAGGAAAAAGCAAAAAATTTCAGAATTGCACCTTGCAATGTGGAGATATTACTGTTTGTGCATTTACAATATTCATTGATTTTTGCCATTGAAAAACATGTTTTTCATATACCAGAAATGTTTGAAGTTACTGACTGAATGAAAGGAGCTGGCATCTCACTCTCTTTGAATCTTCTTTATCATGCTAGGATTAACAGGAAAAAGCTAAAAATTTCAGAATTGCACCGTGCAATGTGGAGATATTACTGTTTGTGCATTTACAATATTCATTGATTTTTGCCATTGAAAAACATGTTTTTCATATACCAGAAATGTTTGAAGCTACTGACTGAATGAAAGGAGCTGGCATCTCACTCTCTTTGAATCTTCTTTATCATGCTAGGATTAGCAGGAAAAAGCAAAAAATTTCAGAATTGCACCTTGCAATGTGGAGATATTACTGTTTGTGCATTTACAATATTCATTGATTTTTGCCATTGAAAAACATGTTTTTCATATACCAGAAATGTTTGAAGCTACTGACTGAATGAAAGGAGCTGGCATCTCACTCTCTTTGAATCTTCTTTATCATGCTAGGATTAACAGGAAAAAGCAAAAAATTTCAGAATTGCACCTTGCAATGTGGAGATATTACTGTTTGTGCATTTACAATATTCATTGATTTTTGCCATTGAAAAACATGTTTTTCATATACCAGAAATGTTTGAAGCTACTGACTGAATGAAAGGAGCTGGCATCTCACTCTCTTTGAATCTTCTTTATCATGCTAGGATTAACAGGAAAAAGCTAAAAATTTCAGAATTGCACCGTGCAATGTGGAGATATTACTGTTTGTGCATTTACGATATTCATTGATTTTTGCCATTGAAAAACATGTTTTTCATATACCAGAAATGTTTGAAGCTACTGACTGAATGAAAGGAGCTGGCATCTCACTCTCTTTGAATCTTCTTTATCATGCTAGGATTAGCAGGAAAAAGCAAAAAATTTCAGAATTGCACCTTGCAATGTGGAGATATTACTGTTTGTGCATTTACAATATTCATTGATTTTTGCCATTGAAAAACATGTTTTTCATATACCAGAAATGTTTGAAGCTACTGACTGAATGAAAGGAGCTGGCATCTCACTCTCTTTGAATCTTCTTTATCATGCTAGGATTAACAGGAAAAAGCTAAAAATTTCAGAATTGCACCGTGCAATGTGGAGATATTACTGTTTGTGCATTTACAATATTCATTGATTTTTGCCATTGAAAAACATGTTTTTCATATACCAGAAATGTTTGAAGCTACTGACTGAATGAAAGGAGCTGGCATCTCACTCTCTTTGAATCTTCTTTATCATGCTAGGATTAGCAGGAAAAAGCAAAAAATTTCAGAATTGCACCTTGCAATGTGGAGATATTACTGTTTGTGCATTTACAATATTCATTGATTTTTGCCATTGAAAAACATGTTTTTCATATACCAGAAATGTTTGAAGCTACTGACTGAATGAAAGGAGCTGGCATCTCACTCTCTTTGAATCTTCTTTATCATGCTAGGATTAACAGGAAAAAGCTAAAAATTTCAGAATTGCACCGTGCAATGTGGAGATATTACTGTTTGTGCATTTACAATATTCATTGATTTTTGCCATTGAAAAACATGTTTTTCATATACCAGAAATGTTTGAAGCTAATGACTGAATGAAAGGAGCTGGCATCTCACTCTCTTTGAATCTTCTTTATCATGCTAGGATTAACAGGAAAAAGCTAAAAATTTCAGAATTGCACCGTGCAATGTGGAGATATTACTGTTTGTGCATTTACAATATTCATTGATTTTTGCCATTGAAAAACATGTTTTTCATATACCAGAAATGTTTGAAGCTACTGACTGAATGAAAGGAGCTGGCATCTCACTCTCTTTGAATCTTCTTTATCATGCTAGGATTAACAGGACAAAGCTAAAAATTTCAGAATTGCACCGTGCAATGTGGAGATATTACTGTTTGTGCATTTACAATATTCATTGATTTTTGCCATTGAAAAACATGTTTTTCATATACCAGAAATGTTTGAAGCTACTGACTGAATGAAAGGAGCTGGCATCTCACTCTCTTTGAATCTTCTTTATCATGCTAGGATTAACAGGAAAAAGCTAAAAATTTCAGAATTGCACCGTGCAATGTGGAGATATTACTGTTTGTGCATTTACGATATTCATTGATTTTTGCCATTGAAAAACATGTTTTTCATATACCAGAAATGTTTGAAGCTACTGACTGAATGAAAGGAGCTGGCATCTCACTCTCTTTGAATCTTCTTTATCATGCTAGGATTAGCAGGAAAAAGCAAAAAATTTCAGAATTGCACCTTGCAATGTGGAGATATTACTGTTTGTGCATTTACAATATTCATTGATTTTTGCCATTGAAAAACATGTTTTTCATATACCAGAAATGTTTGAAGCTACTGACTGAATGAAAGGAGCTGGCATCTCACTCTCTTTGAATCTTCTTTATCATGCTAGGATTAACAGGAAAAAGCTAAAAATTTCAGAATTGCACCGTGCAATGTGGAGATATTACTGTTTGTGCATTTACAATATTCATTGATTTTTGCCATTGAAAAACATGTTTTTCATATACCAGAAATGTTTGAAGCTACTGACTGAATGAAAGGAGCTGGCATCTCACTCTCTTTGAATCTTCTTTATCATGCTAGGATTAGCAGGAAAAAGCAAAAAATTTCAGAATTGCACCTTGCAATGTGGAGATATTACTGTTTGTGCATTTACAATATTCATTGATTTTTGCCATTGAAAAACATGTTTTTCATATACCAGAAATGTTTGAAGCTACTGACTGAATGAAAGGAGCTGGCATCTCACTCTCTTTGAATCTTCTTTATCATGCTAGGATTAACAGGAAAAAGCTAAAAATTTCAGAATTGCACCGTGCAATGTGGAGATATTACTGTTTGTGCATTTACAATATTCATTGATTTTTGCCATTGAAAAACATGTTTTTCATATACCAGAAATGTTTGAAGCTAATGACTGAATGAAAGGAGCTGGCATCTCACTCTCTTTGAATCTTCTTTATCATGCTAGGATTAACAGGAAAAAGCTAAAAATTTCAGAATTGCACCGTGCAATGTGGAGATATTACTGTTTGTGCATTTACAATATTCATTGATTTTTGCCATTGAAAAACATGTTTTTCATATACCAGAAATGTTTGAAGCTACTGACTGAATGAAAGGAGCTGGCATCTCACTCTCTTTGAATCTTCTTTATCATGCTAGGATTAACAGGACAAAGCTAAAAATTTCAGAATTGCACCGTGCAATGTGGAGATATTACTGTTTGTGCATTTACAATATTCATTGATTTTTGCCATTGAAAAACATGTTTTTCATATACCAGAAATGTTTGAAGCTACTGACTGAATGAAAGGAGCTGGCATCTCACTCTCTTTGAATCTTCTTTATCATGCTAGGATTAACAGGAAAAAGCTAAAAATTTCAGAATTGCACCGTGCAATGTGGAGATATTACTGTTTGTGCATTTACAATATTCATTGATTTTTGCCATTGAAAAACATGTTTTTCATATACCAGAAATGTTTGAAGCTACTGACAATGAAAGGAGCTGGCATCTCACTCTCTTTGAATCTTCTTTATCATGCTAGGATTAGCAGGAAAAAGCAAAAAATTTCAGAATTGCACCTTGCAATGTGGAGATATTACTGTTTGTGCATTTACAATATTCATTGATTTTTGCCATTGAAAAACATGTTTTTCATATACCAGAAATGTTTGAAGCTACTGACTGAATGAAAGGAGCTGGCATCTCACTCTCTTTGAATCTTCTTTATCATGCTAGGATTAACAGGAAAAAGCAAAAAATTTCAGAATTGCACCGTGCAATGTGGAGATATTACTGTTTGTGCATTTACAATATTCATTGATTTTTGCCATTGAAAAACATGTTTTTCATATACCAGAAATGTTTGAAGCTACTGACTGAATGAAAGGAGCTGGCATCTCACTCTCTTTGAATCTTCTTTATCATGCTAGGATTAACAGGAAAAAGCTAAAAATTTCAGAATTGCACCGTGCAATGTGGAGATATTACTGTTTGTGCATTTACAATATTCATTGATTTTTGCCATTGAAAAACATGTTTTTCATATACCAGAAATGTTTGAAGCTAATGACTGAATGAAAGGAGCTGGCATCTCACTCTCTTTGAATCTTCTTTATCATGCTAGGATTAACAGGAAAAAGCTAAAAATTTCAGAATTGCACCGTGCAATGTGGAGATATTACTGTTTGTGCATTTACAATATTCATTGATTTTTGCCATTGAAAAACATGTTTTTCATATACCAGAAATGTTTGAAGCTACTGACTGAATGAAAGGAGCTGGCATCTCACTCTCTTTGAATCTTCTTTATCATGCTAGGATTAACAGGACAAAGCTAAAAATTTCAGAATTGCACCGTGCAATGTGGAGATATTACTGTTTGTGCATTTACAATATTCATTGATTTTTGCCATTGAAAAACATGTTTTTCATATACCAGAAATGTTTGAAGCTACTGACTGAATGAAAGGAGCTGGCATCTCACTCTCTTTGAATCTTCTTTATCATGCTAGGATTAACAGGAAAAAGCTAAAAATTTCAGAATTGCACCGTGCAATGTGGAGATATTACTGTTTGTGCATTTACAATATTCATTGATTTTTGCCATTGAAAAACATGTTTTTCATATACCAGAAATGTTTGAAGCTACTGACAATGAAAGGAGCTGGCATCTCACTCTCTTTGAATCTTCTTTATCATGCTAGGATTAGCAGGAAAAAGCAAAAAATTTCAGAATTGCACCTTGCAATGTGGAGATATTACTGTTTGTGCATTTACAATATTCATTGATTTTTGCCATTGAAAAACATGTTTTTCATATACCAGAAATGTTTGAAGCTACTGACTGAATGAAAGGAGCTGGCATCTCACTCTCTTTGAATCTTCTTTATCATGCTAGGATTAACAGGAAAAAGCAAAAAATTTCAGAATTGCACCGTGCAATGTGGAGATATTACTGTTTGTGCATTTACAATATTCATTGATTTTTGCCATTGAAAAACATGTTTTTCATATACCAGAAATGTTTGAAGCTACTGACTGAATGAAAGGAGCTGGCATCTCACTCTCTTTGAATCTTCTTTATCATGCTAGGATTAACAGGAAAAAGCTAAAAATTTCAGAATTGCACCGTGCAATGTGGAGATATTACTGTTTGTGCATTTACAATATTCATTGATTTTTGCCATTGAAAAACATGTTTTTCATATACCAGAAATGTTTGAAGCTACTGACTGAATGAAAGGAGCTGGCATCTCACTCTCTTTGAATCTTCTTTATCATGCTAGGATTAGCAGGAAAAAGCAAAAAATTTCAGAATTGCACCTTGCAATGTGGAGATATTACTGTTTGTGCATTTACAATATTCATTGATTTTTGCCATTGAAAAACATGTTTTTCATATACCAGAAATGTTTGAAGCTACTGACTGAATGAAAGGAGCTGGCATCTCACTCTCTTTGAATCTTCTTTATCATGCTAGGATTAACAGGAAAAAGCTAAAAATTTCAGAATTGCACCGTGCAATGTGGAGATATTACTGTTTGTGCATTTACAATATTCATTGATTTTTGCCATTGAAAAACATGTTTTTCATATACCAGAAATGTTTGAAGCTACTGACTGAATGAAAGGAGCTGGCATCTCACTCTCTTTGAATCTTCTTTATCATGCTAGGATTAGCAGGAAAAAGCAAAAAATTTCAGAATTGCACCTTGCAATGTGGAGATATTACTGTTTGTGCATTTACAATATTCATTGATTTTTGCCATTGAAAAACATGTTTTTCATATACCAGAAATGTTTGAAGCTACTGACTGAATGAAAGGAGCTGGCATCTCACTCTCTTTGAATCTTCTTTATCATGCTAGGATTAACAGGAAAAAGCTAAAAATTTCAGAATTGCACCGTGCAATGTGGAGATATTACTGTTTGTGCATTTACAATATTCATTGATTTTTGCCATTGAAAAACATGTTTTTCATATACCAGAAATGTTTGAAGCTAATGACTGAATGAAAGGAGCTGGCATCTCACTCTCTTTGAATCTTCTTTATCATGCTAGGATTAACAGGAAAAAGCTAAAAATTTCAGAATTGCACCGTGCAATGTGGAGATATTACTGTTTGTGCATTTACAATATTCATTGATTTTTGCCATTGAAAAACATGTTTTTCATATACCAGAAATGTTTGAAGCTACTGACTGAATGAAAGGAGCTGGCATCTCACTCTCTTTGAATCTTCTTTATCATGCTAGGATTAACAGGACAAAGCTAAAAATTTCAGAATTGCACCGTGCAATGTGGAGATATTACTGTTTGTGCATTTACAATATTCATTGATTTTTGCCATTGAAAAACATGTTTTTCATATACCAGAAATGTTTGAAGCTACTGACTGAATGAAAGGAGCTGGCATCTCACTCTCTTTGAATCTTCTTTATCATGCTAGGATTAACAGGAAAAAGCTAAAAATTTCAGAATTGCACCGTGCAATGTGGAGATATTACTGTTTGTGCATTTACAATATTCATTGATTTTTGCCATTGAAAAACATGTTTTTCATATACCAGAAATGTTTGAAGCTACTGACTGAATGAAAGGAGCTGGCATCTCACTCTCTTTGAATCTTCTTTATCATGCTAGGATTAGCAGGAAAAAGCAAAAAATTTCAGAATTGCACCTTGCAATGTGGAGATATTACTGTTTGTGCATTTACAATATTCATTGATTTTTGCCATTGAAAAACATGTTTTTCATATACCAGAAATGTTTGAAGCTACTGACTGAATGAAAGGAGCTGGCATCTCACTCTCTTTGAATCTTCTTTATCATGCTAGGATTAACAGGAAAAAGCTAAAAATTTCAGAATTGCACCGTGCAATGTGGAGATATTACTGTTTGTGCATTTACAATATTCATTGATTTTTGCCATTGAAAAACATGTTTTTCATATACCAGAAATGTTTGAAGCTACTGACTGAATGAAAGGAGCTGGCATCTCACTCTCTTTGAATCTTCTTTATCATGCTAGGATTAACAGGAAAAAGCAAAAAATTTCAGAATTGCACCTTGCAATGTGGAGATATTACTGTTTGTGCATTTACAATATTCATTGATTTTTGCCATTGAAAAACATGTTTTTCATATACCAGAAATGTTTGAAGCTACTGACTGAATGAAAGGAGCTGGCATCTCACTCTCTTTGAATCTTCTTTATCATGCTAGGATTAACAGGAAAAAGTTAAAAATTTCAGAATTGCACCGTGCAATGTGGAGATATTACTGTTTGTGCATTTACAATATTCATTGATTTTTGCCATTGAAAAACATGTTTTTCATATACCAGAAATGTTTGAAGCTACTGACTGAATGAAAGGAGCTGGCATCTCACTCTCTTTGAATCTTCTTTATCATGCTAGGATTAGCAGGAAAAAGCAAAAAATTTCAGAATTGCACCTTGCAATGTGGAGATATTACTGTTTGTGCATTTACAATATTCATTGATTTTTGCCATTGAAAAACATGTTTTTCATATACCAGAAATGTTTGAAGCTACTGACTGAATGAAAGGAGCTGGCATCTCACTCTCTTTGAAACTTCTTTATCATGCTAGGATTAACAGGAAAAAGCTAAAAATTTCAGAATTGCACCGTGCAATGTGGAGATATTACTGTTTGTGCATTTACGATATTCATTGATTTTTGCCATTGAAAAACATGTTTTTCATATACCAGAAATGTTTGAAGCTACTGACTGAATGAAAGGAGCTGGCATCTCACTCTCTTTGAATCTTCTTTATCATGCTAGGATTAGCAGGAAAAAGCAAAAAATTTCAGAATTGCACCTTGCAATGTGGAGATATTACTGTTTGTGCATTTACAATATTCATTGATTTTTGCCATTGAAAAACATGTTTTTCATATACCAGAAATGTTTGAAGCTACTGACTGAATGAAAGGAGCTGGCATCTCACTCTCTTTGAATCTTCTTTATCATGCTAGGATTAACAGGAAAAAGCTAAAAATTTCAGAATTGCACCGTGCAATGTGGAGATATTACTGTTTGTGCATTTACAATATTCATTGATTTTTGCCATTGAAAAACATGTTTTTCATATACCAGAAATGTTTGAAGCTACTGACTGAATGAAAGGAGCTGGCATCTCACTCTCTTTGAATCTTCTTTATCATGCTAGGATTAGCAGGAAAAAGCAAAAAATTTCAGAATTGCACCTTGCAATGTGGAGATATTACTGTTTGTGCATTTACAATATTCATTGATTTTTGCCATTGAAAAACATGTTTTTCATATACCAGAAATGTTTGAAGCTACTGACTGAATGAAAGGAGCTGGCATCTCACTCTCTTTGAATCTTCTTTATCATGCTAGGATTAACAGGAAAAAGCTAAAAATTTCAGAATTGCACCGTGCAATGTGGAGATATTACTGTTTGTGCATTTACAATATTCATTGATTTTTGCCATTGAAAAACATGTTTTTCATATACCAGAAATGTTTGAAGCTACTGACTGAATGAAAGGAGCTGGCATCTCACTCTCTTTGAATCTTCTTTATCATGCTAGGATTAACAGGAAAAAGCTAAAAATTTCAGAATTGCACCGTGCAATGTGGAGATATTACTGTTTGTGCATTTACAATATTCATTGATTTTTGCCATTGAAAAACATGTTTTTCATATACCAGAAATGTTTGAAGCTACTGACAATGAAAGGAGCTGGCATCTCACTCTCTTTGAATCTTCTTTATCATGCTAGGATTAGCAGGAAAAAGCAAAAAATTTCAGAATTGCACCTTGCAATGTGGAGATATTACTGTTTGTGCATTTACAATATTCATTGATTTTTGCCATTGAAAAACATGTTTTTCATATACCAGAAATGTTTGAAGCTACTGACTGAATGAAAGGAGCTGGCATCTCACTCTCTTTGAATCTTCTTTATCATGCTAGGATTAACAGGAAAAAGCAAAAAATTTCAGAATTGCACCGTGCAATGTGGAGATATTACTGTTTGTGCATTTACAATATTCATTGATTTTTGCCATTGAAAAACATGTTTTTCATATACCAGAAATGTTTGAAGCTACTGACTGAATGAAAGGAGCTGGCATCTCACTCTCTTTGAATCTTCTTTATCATGCTAGGATTAACAGGAAAAAGCTAAAAATTTCAGAATTGCACCGTGCAATGTGGAGATATTACTGTTTGTGCATTTACAATATTCATTGATTTTTGCCATTGAAAAACATGTTTTTCATATACCAGAAATGTTTGAAGCTACTGACTGAATGAAAGGAGCTGGCATCTCACTCTCTTTGAATCTTCTTTATCATGCTAGGATTAGCAGGAAAAAGCAAAAAATTTCAGAATTGCACCTTGCAATGTGGAGATATTACTGTTTGTGCATTTACAATATTCATTGATTTTTGCCATTGAAAAACATGTTTTTCATATACCAGAAATGTTTGAAGCTACTGACTGAATGAAAGGAGCTGGCATCTCACTCTCTTTGAATCTTCTTTATCATGCTAGGATTAACAGGAAAAAGCTAAAAATTTCAGAATTGCACCGTGCAATGTGGAGATATTACTGTTTGTGCATTTACAATATTCATTGATTTTTGCCATTGAAAAACATGTTTTTCATATACCAGAAATGTTTGAAGCTACTGACTGAATGAAAGGAGCTGGCATCTCACTCTCTTTGAATCTTCTTTATCATGCTAGGATTAGCAGGAAAAAGCAAAAAATTTCAGAATTGCACCTTGCAATGTGGAGATATTACTGTTTGTGCATTTACAATATTCATTGATTTTTGCCATTGAAAAACATGTTTTTCATATACAAGAAATGTTTGAAGCTACTGACTGAATGAAAGGAGCTGGCATCTCACTCTCTTTGAATCTTCTTTATCATGCTAGGATTAACAGGAAAAAGCTAAAAATTTCAGAATTGCACCGTGCAATGTGGAGATATTACTGTTTGTGCATTTACAATATTCATTGATTTTTGCCATTGAAAAACATGTTTTTCATATACCAGAAATGTTTGAAGCTAATGACTGAATGAAAGGAGCTGGCATCTCACTCTCTTTGAATCTTCTTTATCATGCTAGGATTAACAGGAAAAAGCTAAAAATTTCAGAATTGCACCGTGCAATGTGGAGATATTACTGTTTGTGCATTTACAATATTCATTGATTTTTGCCATTGAAAAACATGTTTTTCATATACCAGAAATGTTTGAAGCTACTGACTGAATGAAAGGAGCTGGCATCTCACTCTCTTTGAATCTTCTTTATCATGCTAGGATTAACAGGACAAAGCTAAAAATTTCAGAATTGCACCGTGCAATGTGGAGATATTACTGTTTGTGCATTTACAATATTCATTGATTTTTGCCATTGAAAAACATGTTTTTCATATACCAGAAATGTTTGAAGCTACTGACTGAATGAAAGGAGCTGGCATCTCACTCTCTTTGAATCTTCTTTATCATGCTAGGATTAACAGGTCAAAGCTAAA
This sequence comes from Phyllobates terribilis, assembly GCF_046119375.1. Classification (NCBI taxonomy): domain Eukaryota; kingdom Metazoa; phylum Chordata; class Amphibia; order Anura; family Dendrobatidae; genus Phyllobates; species Phyllobates terribilis. The sequence continues at coordinate 23,519 of NW_027367150.1, read as the reverse complement.
AATTTCAGAATTGCACCGTGCAATGTGGAGATATTACTGTTTGTGCATTTACAATATTCATTGATTTTTGCCATTGAAAAACATGTTTTTCATATAACAGAAATGTTTGAAGCTACTGACTGAATGAAAGGAGCTGGCATCTCACTCTCTTTGAATCTTCTTTATCATGCTAGGATTAACAGGAAAAAGCTAAAAATTTCAGAATTGCACCGTGCAATGTGGAGATATTACTGTTTGTGCATTTACAATATTCATTGATTTTTGCCATTGAAAAACATGTTTTTCATATACCAGAAATGTTTGAAGCTACTGACTGAATGAAAGGAGCTGGCATCTCACTCTCTTTGAATCTTCTTTATCATGCTAGGATTAGCAGGAAAAAGCAAAAAATTTCAGAATTGCACCTTGCAATGTGGAGATATTACTGTTTGTGCATTTACAATATTCATTGATTTTTGCCATTGAAAAACATGTTTTTCATATACCAGAAATGTTTGAAGCTACTGACTGAATGAAAGGAGCTGGCATCTCACTCTCTTTGAATCTTCTTTATCATGCTAGGATTAACAGGAAAAAGCTAAAAATTTCAGAATTGCACCGTGCAATGTGGAGATATTACTGTTTGTGCATTTACAATATTCATTGATTTTTGCCATTGAAAAACATGTTTTTCATATACCAGAAATGTTTGAAGCTACTGACTGAATGAAAGGAGCTGGCATCTCACTCTCTTTGAATCTTCTTTATCATGCTAGGATTAGCAGGAAAAAGCAAAAAATTTCAGAATTGCACCTTGCAATGTGGAGATATTACTGTTTGTGCATTTACAATATTCATTGATTTTTGCCATTGAAAAACATGTTTTTCATATACAAGAAATGTTTGAAGCTACTGACTGAATGAAAGGAGCTGGCATCTCACTCTCTTTGAATCTTCTTTATCATGCTAGGATTAACAGGAAAAAGCTAAAAATTTCAGAATTGCACCGTGCAATGTGGAGATATTACTGTTTGTGCATTTACAATATTCATTGATTTTTGCCATTGAAAAACATGTTTTTCATATACCAGAAATGTTTGAAGCTAATGACTGAATGAAAGGAGCTGGCATCTCACTCTCTTTGAATCTTCTTTATCATGCTAGGATTAACAGGAAAAAGCTAAAAATTTCAGAATTGCACCGTGCAATGTGGAGATATTACTGTTTGTGCATTTACAATATTCATTGATTTTTGCCATTGAAAAACATGTTTTTCATATACCAGAAATGTTTGAAGCTACTGACTGAATGAAAGGAGCTGGCATCTCACTCTCTTTGAATCTTCTTTATCATGCTAGGATTAACAGGACAAAGCTAAAAATTTCAGAATTGCACCGTGCAATGTGGAGATATTACTGTTTGTGCATTTACAATATTCATTGATTTTTGCCATTGAAAAACATGTTTTTCATATACCAGAAATGTTTGAAGCTACTGACTGAATGAAAGGAGCTGGCATCTCACTCTCTTTGAATCTTCTTTATCATGCTAGGATTAACAGGTCAAAGCTAAAAATTTCAGAATTGCACCGTGCAATGTGGAGATATTACTGTTTGTGCATTTACAATATTCATTGATTTTTGCCATTGAAAAACATGTTTTTCATATAACAGAAATGTTTGAAGCTACTGACTGAATGAAAGGAGCTGGCATCTCACTCTCTTTGAATCTTCTTTATCATGCTAGGATTAACAGGAAAAAGCTAAAAATTTCAGAATTGCACCGTGCAATGTGGAGATATTACTGTTTGTGCATTTACAATATTCATTGATTTTTGCCATTGAAAAACATGTTTTTCATATACCAGAAATGTTTGAAGCTACTGACAATGAAAGGAGCTGGCATCTCACTCTCTTTGAATCTTCTTTATCATGCTAGGATTAGCAGGAAAAAGCAAAAAATTTCAGAATTGCACCTTGCAATGTGGAGATATTACTGTTTGTGCATTTACAATATTCATTGATTTTTGCCATTGAAAAACATGTTTTTCATATACCAGAAATGTTTGAAGCTACTGACTGAATGAAAGGAGCTGGCATCTCACTCTCTTTGAATCTTCTTTATCATGCTAGGATTAACAGGAAAAAGCAAAAAATTTCAGAATTGCACCGTGCAATGTGGAGATATTACTGTTTGTGCATTTACAATATTCATTGATTTTTGCCATTGAAAAACATGTTTTTCATATACCAGAAATGTTTGAAGCTACTGACTGAATGAAAGGAGCTGGCATCTCACTCTCTTTGAATCTTCTTTATCATGCTAGGATTAACAGGAAAAAGCTAAAAATTTCAGAATTGCACCGTGCAATGTGGAGATATTACTGTTTGTGCATTTACAATATTCATTGATTTTTGCCATTGAAAAACATGTTTTTCATATACCAGAAATGTTTGAAGCTACTGACTGAATGAAAGGAGCTGGCATCTCACTCTCTTTGAATCTTCTTTATCATGCTAGGATTAGCAGGAAAAAGCAAAAAATTTCAGAATTGCACCTTGCAATGTGGAGATATTACTGTTTGTGCATTTACAATATTCATTGATTTTTGCCATTGAAAAACATGTTTTTCATATACCAGAAATGTTTGAAGCTACTGACTGAATGAAAGGAGCTGGCATCTCACTCTCTTTGAATCTTCTTTATCATGCTAGCATTAACAGGAAAAAGCTAAAAATTTCAGAATTGCACCGTGCAATGTGGAGATATTACTGTTTGTGCATTTACAATATTCATTGATTTTTGCCATTGAAAAACATGTTTTTCATATACCAGAAATGTTTGAAGCTACTGACTGAATGAAAGGAGCTGGCATCTCACTCTCTTTGAATCTTCTTTATCATGCTAGGATTAGCAGGAAAAAGCAAAAAATTTCAGAATTGCACCTTGCAATGTGGAGATATTACTGTTTGTGCATTTACAATATTCATTGATTTTTGCCATTGAAAAACATGTTTTTCATATACAAGAAATGTTTGAAGCTACTGACTGAATGAAAGGAGCTGGCATCTCACTCTCTTTGAATCTTCTTTATCATGCTAGGATTAACAGGAAAAAGCTAAAAATTTCAGAATTGCACCGTGCAATGTGGAGATATTACTGTTTGTGCATTTACAATATTCATTGATTTTTGCCATTGAAAAACATGTTTTTCATATACCAGAAATGTTTGAAGCTAATGACTGAATGAAAGGAGCTGGCATCTCACTCTCTTTGAATCTTCTTTATCATGCTAGGATTAACAGGAAAAAGCTAAAAATTTCAGAATTGCACCGTGCAATGTGGAGATATTACTGTTTGTGCATTTACAATATTCATTGATTTTTGCCATTGAAAAACATGTTTTTCATATACCAGAAATGTTTGAAGCTACTGACTGAATGAAAGGAGCTGGCATCTCACTCTCTTTGAATCTTCTTTATCATGCTAGGATTAACAGGACAAAGCTAAAAATTTCAGAATTGCACCGTGCAATGTGGAGATATTACTGTTTGTGCATTTACAATATTCATTGATTTTTGCCATTGAAAAACATGTTTTTCATATACCAGAAATGTTTGAAGCTACTGACTGAATGAAAGGAGCTGGCATCTCACTCTCTTTGAATCTTCTTTATCATGCTAGGATTAACAGGAAAAAGCTAAAAATTTCAGAATTGCACCGTGCAATGTGGAGATATTACTGTTTGTGCATTTACAATATTCATTGATTTTTGCCATTGAAAAACATGTTTTTCATATACCAGAAATGTTTGAAGCTACTGACTGAATGAAAGGAGCTGGCATCTCACTCTCTTTGAATCTTCTTTATCATGCTAGGATTAGCAGGAAAAAGCAAAAAATTTCAGAATTGCACCTTGCAATGTGGAGATATTACTGTTTGTGCATTTACAATATTCATTGATTTTTGCCATTGAAAAACATGTTTTTCATATACCAGAAATGTTTGAAGCTACTGACTGAATGAAAGGAGCTGGCATCTCACTCTCTTTGAATCTTCTTTATCATGCTAGGATTAACAGGAAAAAGCTAAAAATTTCAGAATTGCACCGTGCAATGTGGAGATATTACTGTTTGTGCATTTACAATATTCATTGATTTTTGCCATTGAAAAACATGTTTTTCATATACCAGAAATGTTTGAAGCTACTGACTGAATGAAAGGAGCTGGCATCTCACTCTCTTTGAATCTTCTTTATCATGCTAGGATTAACAGGAAAAAGCTAAAAATTTCAGAATTGCACCGTGCAATGTGGAGATATTACTGTTTGTGCATTTACAATATTCATTGATTTTTGCCATTGAAAAACATGTTTTTCATATACCAGAAATGTTTGAAGCTACTGACTGAATGAAAGGAGCTGGCATCTCACTCTCTTTGAATCTTCTTTATCATGCTAGGATTAGCAGGAAAAAGCAAAAAATTTCAGAATTGCACCTTGCAATGTGGAGATATTACTGTTTGTGCATTTACAATATTCATTGATTTTTGCCATTGAAAAACATGTTTTTCATATACCAGAAATGTTTGAAGCTACTGACTGAATGAAAGGAGCTGGCATCTCACTCTCTTTGAATCTTCTTTATCATGCTAGGATTAACAGGAAAAAGCTAAAAATTTCAGAATTGCACCGTGCAATGTGGAGATATTACTGTTTGTGCATTTACAATATTCATTGATTTTTGCCATTGAAAAACATGTTTTTCATATACCAGAAATGTTTGAAGCTACTGACTGAATATAAGGAGCTGGCATCTCACTCTCTTTGAATCTTCTTTATCATGCTAGGATTAGCAGGAAAAAGCAAAAAATTTCAGAATTGCACCTTGCAATGTGGAGATATTACTGTTTGTGCATTTACAATATTCATTGATTTTTGCCATTGAAAAACATGTTTTTCATATACCAGAAATGTTTGAAGCTAATGACTGAATGAAAGGAGCTGGCATCTCACTCTCTTTGAATCTTCTTTATCATGCTAGGATTAACAGGAAAAAGCTAAAAATTTCAGAATTGCACCGTGCAATGTGGAGATATTACTGTTTGTGCATTTACAATATTCATTGATTTTTGCCATTGAAAAACATGTTTTTCATATACCAGAAATGTTTGAAGCTACTGACTGAATGAAAGGAGCTGGCATCTCACTCTCTTTGAATCTTCTTTATCATGCTAGGATTAACAGGACAAAGCTAAAAATTTCAGAATTGCACCGTGCAATGTGGAGATATTACTGTTTGTGCATTTACAATATTCATTGATTTTTGCCATTGAAAAACATGTTTTTCATATACCAGAAATGTTTGAAGCTACTGACTGAATGAAAGGAGCTGGCATCTCTCTCTTTGAATCTTCTTTATCATGCTAGGATTAGCAGGAAAAAGCAAAAAATTTCAGAATTGCACCTTGCAATGTGGAGATATTACTGTTTGTGCATTTACAATATTCATTGATTTTTGCCATTGAAAAACATGTTTTTCATATACCAGAAATGTTTGAAGCTACTGACTGAATGAAAGGAGCTGGCATCTCACTCTCTTTGAATCTTCTTTATCATGCTAGGATTAACAGGAAAAAGCTAAAAATTTCAGAATTGCACCGTGCAATGTGGAGATATTACTGTTTGTGCATTTACGATATTCATTGATTTTTGCCATTGAAAAACATGTTTTTCATATACCAGAAATGTTTGAAGCTACTGACTGAATGAAAGGAGCTGGCATCTCACTCTCTTTGAATCTTCTTTATCATGCTAGGATTAGCAGGAAAAAGCAAAAAATTTCAGAATTGCACCTTGCAATGTGGAGATATTACTGTTTGTGCATTTACAATATTCATTGATTTTTGCCATTGAAAAACATGTTTTTCATATACCAGAAATGTTTGAAGCTACTGACTGAATGAAAGGAGCTGGCATCTCACTCTCTTTGAATCTTCTTTATCATGCTAGGATTAACAGGAAAAAGCTAAAAATTTCAGAATTGCACCGTGCAATGTGGAGATATTACTGTTTGTGCATTTACAATATTCATTGATTTTTGCCATTGAAAAACATGTTTTTCATATACCAGAAATGTTTGAAGCTACTGACTGAATGAAAGGAGCTGGCATCTCACTCTCTTTGAATCTTCTTTATCATGCTAGGATTAGCAGGAAAAAGCAAAAAATTTCAGAATTGCACCTTGCAATGTGGAAATATTACTGTTTGTGCATTTACAATATTCATTGATTTTTGCCATTGAAAAACATGTTTTTCATATACCAGAAATGTTTGAAGCTACTGACTGAATGAAAGGAGCTGGCATCTCACTCTCTTTGAATCTTCTTTATCATGCTAGGATTAACAGGAAAAAGCTAAAAATTTCAGAATTGCACCGTGCAATGTGGAGATATTACTGTTTGTGCATTTACAATATTCATTGATTTTTGCCATTGAAAAACATGTTTTTCATATACCAGAAATGTTTGAAGCTAATGACTGAATGAAAGGAGCTGGCATCTCACTCTCTTTGAATCTTCTTTATCATGCTAGGATTAACAGGAAAAAGCTAAAAATTTCAGAATTGCACCGTGCAATGTGGAGATATTACTGTTTGTGCATTTACAATATTCATTGATTTTTGCCATTGAAAAACATGTTTTTCATATACCAGAAATGTTTGAAGCTACTGACTGAATGAAAGGAGCTGGCATCTCACTCTCTTTGAATCTTCTTTATCATGCTAGGATTAACAGGACAAAGCTAAAAATTTCAGAATTGCACCGTGCAATGTGGAGATATTACTGTTTGTGCATTTACAATATTCATTGATTTTTGCCATTGAAAAACATGTTTTTCATATACCAGAAATGTTTGAAGCTACTGACTGAATGAAAGGAGCTGGCATCTCACTCTCTTTGAATCTTCTTTATCATGCTAGGATTAACAGGAAAAAGCTAAAAATTTCAGAATTGCACCGTGCAATGTGGAGATATTACTGTTTGTGCATTTACAATATTCATTGATTTTTGCCATTGAAAAACATGTTTTTCATATACCAGAAATGTTTGAAGCTACTGACTGAATGAAAGGAGCTGGCATCTCACTCTCTTTGAATCTTCTTTATCATGCTAGGATTAACAGGAAAAAGCTAAAAATTTCAGAATTGCACCTTGCAATGTGGAGATATTACTGTTTGTGCATTTACAATATTCATTGATTTTTGCCATTGAAAAACATGTTTTTCATATACCAGAAATGTTTGAAGCTACTGACTGAATGAAAGGAGCTGGCATCTCACTCTCTTTGAATCTTCTTTATCATGCTAGGATTAACAGGAAAAAGCTAAAAATTTCAGAATTGCACCGTGCAATGTGGAGATATTACTGTTTGTGCATTTACAATATTGATTGATTTTTGCCATTGAAAAACATGTTTTTCATATACCAGAAATGTTTGAAGCTACTGACTGAATGAAAGGAGCTGGCATCTCTCTCTTTGAATCTTCTTTATCATGCTAGGATTAGCAGGAAAAAGCAAAAAATTTCAGAATTGCACCTTGCAATGTGGAGATATTACTGTTTGTGCATTTACAATATTCATTGATTTTTGCCATTGAAAAACATGTTTTTCATATACCAGAAATGTTTGAAGCTACTGACTGAATGAAAGGAGCTGGCATCTCACTCTCTTTGAATCTTCTTTATCATGCTAGGATTAACAGGAAAAAGCAAAAAATTTCAGAATTGCACCTTGCAATGTGGAGATATTACTGTTTGTGCATTTACAATATTCATTGATTTTTGCCATTGAAAAACATGTTTTTCATATACCAGAAATGTTTGAAGCTACTGACTGAATGAAAGGAGCTGGCATCTCACTCTCTTTGAATCTTCTTTATCATGCTAGGATTAACAGGAAAAAGCTAAAAATTTCAGAATTGCACCGTGCAATGTGGAGATATTACTGTTTGTGCATTTACAATATTCATTGATTTTTGCCATTGAAAAACATGTTTTTCATATACCAGAAATGTTTGAAGCTACTGACTGAATGAAAGGAGCTGGCATCTCACTCTCTTTGAATCTTCTTTATCATGCTAGGATTAGCAGGAAAAAGCAAAAAATTTCAGAATTGCACCTTGCAATGTGGAGATATTACTGTTTGTGCATTTACAATATTCATTGATTTTTGCCATTGAAAAACATGTTTTTCATATACCAGAAATGTTTGAAGCTACTGACTGAATGAAAGGAGCTGGCATCTCACTCTCTGAATCTTCTTTATCATGCTAGGATTAACAGGAAAAAGCTAAAAATTTCAGAATTGCACCGTGCAATGTGGAGATATTACTGTTTGTGCATTTACAATATTCATTGATTTTTGCCATTGAAAAACATGTTTTTCATATACCAGAAATGTTTGAAGCTACTGACTGAATGAAAGGAGCTGGCATCTCACTCTCTTTGAATCTTCTTTATCATGCTAGGATTAGCAGGAAAAAGCAAAAAATTTCAGAATTGCACCTTGCAATGTGGAGATATTACTGTTTGTGCATTTACAATATTCATTGATTTTTGCCATTGAAAAACATGTTTTTCATATACCAGAAATGTTTGAAGCTACTGACTGAATGAAAGGAGCTGGCATCTCACTCTCTTTGAATCTTCTTTATCATGCTAGGATTAACAGGAAAAAGCAAAAAATTTCAGAATTGCACCTTGCAATGTGGAGATATTACTGTTTGTGCATTTACAATATTCATTGATTTTTGCCATTGAAAAACATGTTTTTCATATACCAGAAATGTTTGAAGCTACTGACTGAATAAAAGGAGCTGGCATCTCACTCTCTTTGAATCTTCTTTATCATGCTAGGATTAACAGGAAAAAGCTAAAAATTTCAGAATTGCACCGTGCAATGTGGAGATATTACTGTTTGTGCATTTACAATATTCATTGATTTTTGCCATTGAAAAACGTTTTTCATATACCAGAAATGTTTGAAGCTACTGACTGAATGAAAGGAGCTGGCATCTCACTCTCTTTGAATCTTCTTTATCATGCTAGGATTAGCAGGAAAAAGCAAAAAATTTCAGAATTGCACGTTGCAATGTGGAGATATTACTGTTTGTGCATTTACAATATTCATTGATTTTTGCCATTGAAAAACATGTTTTTCATATACCAGAAATGTTTGAAGCTACTGACTGAATGAAAGGAGCTGGCATCTCACTCTCTTTGAATCTTCTTTATCATGCTAGGATTAACAGGAAAAAGCTAAAAATTTCAGAATTGCACCGTGCAATGTGGAGATATTACTGTTTGTGCATTTACAATATTCATTGATTTTTGCCATTGAAAAACATGTTTTTCATATACCAGAAATGTTTGAAGCTACTGACTGAATGAAAGGAGCTGGCATCTCACTCTCTTTGAATCTTCTTTATCATGCTAGGATTAGCAGGAAAAAGCAAAAAATTTCAGAATTGCACCTTGCAATGTGGAGATATTACTGTTTGTGCATTTACAATATTCATTGATTTTTGCCATTGAAAAACATGTTTTTCATATACCAGAAATGTTTGAAGCTACTGACTGAATGAAAGGAGCTGGCATCTCACTCTCTGAATCTTCTTTATCATGCTAGGATTAACAGGAAAAAGCTAAAAATTTCAGAATTGCACCGTGCAATGTGGAGATATTACTGTTTGTGCATTTACAATATTCATTGATTTTTGCCATTGAAAAACATGTTTTTCATATACCAGAAATGTTTGAAGCTACTGACTGAATGAAAGGAGCTGGCATCTCACTCTCTTTGAATCTTCTTTATCATGCTAGGATTAGCAGGAAAAAGCAAAAAATTTCAGAATTGCACCTTGCAATGTGGAGATATTACTGTTTGTGCATTTACAATATTCATTGATTTTTGCCATTGAAAAACATGTTTTTCATATACCAGAAATGTTTGAAGCTACTGACTGAATGAAAGGAGCTGGCATCTCACTCTCTTTGAATCTTCTTTATCATGCTAGGATTAACAGGAAAAAGCAAAAAATTTCAGAATTGCACCTTGCAATGTGGAGATATTACTGTTTGTGCATTTACAATATTCATTGATTTTTGCCATTGAAAAACATGTTTTTCATATACCAGAAATGTTTGAAGCTACTGACTGAATAAAAGGAGCTGGCATCTCACTCTCTTTGAATCTTCTTTATCATGCTAGGATTAACAGGAAAAAGCTAAAAATTTCAGAATTGCACCGTGCAATGTGGAGATATTACTGTTTGTGCATTTACAATATTCATTGATTTTTGCCATTGAAAAACGTTTTTCATATACCAGAAATGTTTGATGCTACTGACTGAATGAAAGGAGCTGGCATCTCACTCTCTTTGAATCTTCTTTATCATGCTAGGATTAGCAGGAAAAAGCAAAAAATTTCAGAATTGCACGTTGCAATGTGGAGATATTACTGTTTGTGCATTTACAATATTCATTGATTTTTGCCATTGAAAAACATGTTTTTCATATACCAGAAATGTTTGAAGCTACTGACTGAATGAAAGGAGCTGGCATCTCACTCTCTTTGAATCTTCTTTATCATGCTAGGATTAACAGGAAAAAGTTAAAAATTTCAGAATTGCACCGTGCAATGTGGAGATATTACTGTTTGTGCATTTACAATATTCATTGATTTTTGCCATTGAAAAACATGTTTTTCATATACCAGAAATGTTTGAAGCTACTGACTGAATGAAAGGAGCTGGCATCTCACTCTCTTTGAATCTTCTTTATCATGCTAGGATTAGCAGGAAAAAGCAAAAAATTTCAGAATTGCAACTTGCAATGTGGAGATATTACTGTTTGTGCATTTACAATATTCATTGATTTTTGCCATTGAAAAACATGTTTTTCATATACCAGAAATGTTTGAAGCTACTGACTGAATGAAAGGAGCTGGCATCTCACTCTCTTTGAATCTTCTTTATCATGCTAGGATTAACAGGAAAAAGCTAAAAATTTCAGAATTGCACCGTGCAATGTGGAGATATTACTGTTTGTGCATTTACAATATTCATTGATTTTTGCCATTGAAAAACATGTTTTTCATATACCAGAAATGTTTGAAGCTACTGACTGAATGAAAGGAGCTGGCATCTCACTCTCTTTGAATCTTCTTTATCATGCTAGGATTAGCAGGAAAAAGCAAAAAATTTCAGAATTGCACCTTGCAATGTGGAGATATTACTGTTTGTGCATTTACAATATTCATTGATTTTTGCCATTGAAAAACATGTTTTTCATATACCAGAAATGTTTGAAGCTACTGACTGAATGAAAGGAGCTGGCATCTCACTCTCTTTGAATCTTCTTTATCATGCTAGGATTAACAGGAAAAAGCAAAAAATTTCAGAATTGCACCTTGCAATGTGGAGATATTACTGTTTGTGCATTTACAATATTCATTGATTTTTGCCATTGAAAAACATGTTTTTCATATACCAGAAATGTTTGAAGCTACTGACTGAATGAAAGGAGCTGGCATCTCACTCTCTTTGAATCTTCTTTATCATGCTAGGATTAACAGGAAAAAGCTAAAAATTTCAGAATTGCACCGTGCAATGTGGAGATATTACTGTTTGTGCATTTACAATATTCATTGATTTTTGCCATTGAAAAACATGTTTTTCATATACCAGAAATGTTTGAAGCTACTGACTGAATGAAAGGAGCTGGCATCTCACTCTCTTTGAATCTTCTTTATCATGCTAGGATTAGCAGGAAAAAGCAAAAAATTTCAGAATTGCACCTTGCAATGTGGAGATATTACTGTTTGTGCATTTACAATATTCATTGATTTTTGCCATTGAAAAACATGTTTTTCATATACCAGAAATGTTTGAAGCTACTGACTGAATGAAAGGAGCTGGCATCTCACTCTCTGAATCTTCTTTATCATGCTAGGATTAACAGGAAAAAGCTAAAAATTTCAGAATTGCACCGTGCAATGTGGAGATATTACTGTTTGTGCATTTACAATATTCATTGATTTTTGCCATTGAAAAACATGTTTTTCATATACCAGAAATGTTTGAAGCTACAGACTGAATGAAAGGAGCTGGCATCTCACTCTCTTTGAATCTTCTTTATCATGCTAGGATTAACAGGAAAAAGCAAAAAATTTCAGAATTGCACCTTGCAATGTGGAGATATTACTGTTTGTGCATTTACAATATTCATTGATTTTTGCCATTGAAAAACATGTTTTTCATATACCAGAAATGTTTGAAGCTACTGACTGAATGAAAGGAGCTGGCATCTCACTCTCTTTGAATCTTCTTTATCATGCTAGGATTAACAGGAAAAAGCTAAAAATTTCAGAATTGCACCGTGCAATGTGGAGATATTACTGTTTGTGCATTTACAATATTCATTGATTTTTGCCATTGAAAAACATGTTTTTCATATACCAGAAATGTTTGAAGCTACTGACTGAATGAAAGGAGCTGGCATCTCACTCTCTTTGAATCTTCTTTATCATGCTAGGATTAGCAGGAAAAAGCAAAAAATTTCAGAATTGCACCTTGCAATGTGGAGATATTACTGTTTGTGCATTTACAATATTCATTGATTTTTGCCATTGAAAAACATGTTTTTCATATACCAGAAATGTTTGAAGCTACTGACTGAATGAAAGGAGCTGGCATCTCACTCTCTGAATCTTCTTTATCATGCTAGGATTAACAGGAAAAAGCTAAAAATTTCAGAATTGCACCGTGCAATGTGGAGATATTACTGTTTGTGCATTTACAATATTCATTGATTTTTGCCATTGAAAAACATGTTTTTCATATACCAGAAATGTTTGAAGCTACTGACTGAATGAAAGGAGCTGGCATCTCACTCTCTTTGAATCTTCTTTATCATGCTAGGATTAGCAGGAAAAAGCAAAAAATTTCAGAATTGCACCTTGCAATGTGGAGATATTACTGTTTGTGCATTTACAATATTCATTGATTTTTGCCATTGAAAAACATGTTTTTCATATACCAGAAATGTTTGAAGCTACTGACTGAATGAAAGGAGCTGGCATCTCACTCTCTTTGAATCTTCTTTATCATGCTAGGATTAACAGGAAAAAGCAAAAAATTTCAGAATTGCACCTTGCAATGTGGAGATATTACTGTTTGTGCATTTACAATATTCATTGATTTTTGCCATTGAAAAACATGTTTTTCATATACCAGAAATGTTTGAAGCTACTGACTGAATAAAAGGAGCTGGCATCTCACTCTCTTTGAATCTTCTTTATCATGCTAGGATTAACTGGAAAAAGCTAAAAATTTCAGAATTGCACCGTGCAATGTGGAGATATTACTGTTTGTGCATTTACAATATTCATTGATTTTTGCCATTGAAAAACATGTTTTTCATATACCAGAAATGTTTGAAGCTACTGACTGAATGAAAGGAGCTGGCATCTCACTCTCTTTGAATCTTCTTTATCATGCTAGGATTAGCAGGAAAAAGCAAAAAATTTCAGAATTGCACCTTGCAATGTGGAGATATTACTGTTTGTGCATTTACAATATTCATTGATTTTTGCCATTGAAAAACATGTTTTTCATATACCAGAAATGTTTGAAGCTACTGACTGAATGAAAGGAGCTGGCATCTCACTCTCTTTGAATCTTCTTTATCATGCTAGGATTAACAGGAAAAAGCTAAAAATTTCAGAATTGCACCGTGCAATGTGGAGATATTACTGTTTGTGCATTTACAATATTCATTGATTTTTGCCATTGAAAAACATGTTTTTCATATACCAGAAATGTTTGAAGCTACTGACTGAATGAAAGGAGCTGGCATCTCACTCTCTTTGAATCTTCTTTATCATGCTAGGATTAGCAGGAAAAAGCAAAAAATTTCAGAATTGCACCTTGCAATGTGGAGATATTACTGTTTGTGCATTTACAATATTCATTGATTTTTGCCATTGAAAAACATGTTTTTCATATACCAGAAATGTTTGAAGCTACTGACTGAATGAAAGGAGCTGGCATCTCACTCTCTTTGAATCTTCTTTATCATGCTAGGATTAACAGGAAAAAGCTAAAAATTTCAGAATTGCACTGTGCAATGTGGAGATATTACTGTTTGTGCATTTACAATATTCATTGATTTTTGCCATTGAAAAACATGTTTTTCATATACCAGAAATGTTTGAAGCTACTGACTGAATGAAAGGAGCTGGCATCTCACTCTCTTTGAATCTTCTTTATCATGCTAGGATTAGCAGACAAAAGCAAAAAATTTCAGAATTGCACCTTGCAATGTGGAGATATTACTCTTTGTGCATTTACAATATTCATTGATTTTTGCCATTGAAAAACATGTTTTTCATATACCAGAAATGTTTGAAGCTACTGACTGAATGAAAGGAGCTGGCATCTCACTCTCTTTGAATCTTCTTTATCATGCTAGGATTAGCAGGAAAAAGCAAAAAATTTCAGAATTGCACCTTGCAATGTGGAGATATTACTGTTTGTGCATTTACAATATTCATTGATTTTTGCCATTGAAAAACATGTTTTTCATATACCAGAAATGTTTGAAGCTACTGACTGAATGAAAGGAGCTGGCATCTCACTCTCTTTGAATCTTCTTTATCATGCTAGGATTAACAGGAAAAAGCAAAAAATTTCAGAATTGCACCTTGCAATGTGGAGATATTACTGTTTGTGCATTTACAATATTCATTGATTTTTGCCATTGAAAAACATGTTTTTCATATACCAGAAATGTTTGAAGCTACTGACTGAATGAAAGGAGCTGGCATCTCACTCTCTTTGAATCTTCTTTATCATGCTAGGATTAGCAGGAAAAAGCAAAAAATTTCAGAATTGCACCTTGCAATGTGGAGATATTACTGTTTGTGCATTTACAATATTCATTGATTTTTGCCATTGAAAAACATGTTTTTCATATACCAGAAATGTTTGAAGCTACTGACTGAATGAAAGGAGCTGGCATCTCACTCTCTTTGAATCTTCTTTATCATGCTAGGATTAACAGGAAAAAGCTAAAAATTTCAGAATTGCACCGTGCAATGTGGAGATATTACTGTTTGTGCATTTACAATATTCATTGATTTTTGCCATTGAAAAACATGTTTTTCATATACCAGAAATGTTTGAAGCTACTGACTGAATGAAAGGAGCTGGCATCTCACTCTCTTTGAATCTTCTTTATCATGCTAGGATTAGCAGGAAAAAGCAAAAAAATTCAGAATTGCACCTTGCAATGTGGAGATATTACTGTTTGTGCATTTACAATATTCATTGATTTTTGCCATTGAAAAACATGTTTTTCATATACCAGAAATGTTTGAAGCTACTGACTGAATGAAAGGAGCTGGCATCTCACTCTCTTTGAATCTTCTTTATCATGCTAGGATTAACAGGAAAAAGCAAAAAATTTCAGAATTGCACCTTGCAATGTGGAGATATTACTGTTTGTGCATTTACAATATTCATTGATTTTTGCCATTGAAAAACATGTTTTTCATATACCAGAAATGTTTGAAGCTACTGACTGAATGAAAGGAGCTGGCATCTCACTCTCTTTGAATCTTCTTTATCATGCTAGGATTAACAGGAAAAAGCTAAAAATTTCAGAATTGCACCGTGCAATGTGGAGATATTACTGTTTGTGCATTTACAATATTCATTGATTTTTGCCATTGAAAAACATGTTTTTCATATACCAGAAATGTTTGAAGCTACTGACTGAATGAAAGGAGCTGGCATCTCACTCTCTTTGAATCTTCTTTATCATGCTAGGATTAACAGGAAAAAGCAAAAAATTTCAGAATTGCACCTTGCAATGTGGAGATATTACTGTTTGTGCATTTACAATATTCATTGATTTTTGCCATTGAAAAACATGTTTTTCATATACCAGAAATGTTTGAAGCTACTGACTGAATGAAAGGAGCTGGCATCTCACTCTCTTTGAATCTTCTTTATCATGCTAGGATTAACAGGAAAAAGCTAAAAATTTCAGAATTGCACCGTGCAATGTGGAGATATTACTGTTTGTGCATTTACAATATTCATTGATTTTTGCCATTGAAAAACATGTTTTTCATATACCAGAAATGTTTGAAGCTTCTGACTGAATGAAAGGAGCTGGCATCTCACTCTCTTTGAATCTTCTTTATCATGCTAGGATTAGCAGGAAAAAGCAAAAAATTTCAGAATTGCACCTTGCAATGTGGAGATATTACTGTTTGTGCATTTACAATATTCATTGATTTTTGCCATTGAAAAACATGTTTTTCATATACCAGAAATGTTTGAAGCTACTGACTGAATGAAAGGAGCTGGCATCTCACTCTCTTTGAATCTTCTTTATCATGCTAGGATTAACAGGAAAAAGCTAAAAATTTCAGAATTGCACCGTGCAATGTGGAGATATTACTGTTTGTGCATTTACAATATTCATTGATTTTTGCCATTGAAAAACATGTTTTTCATATACCAGAAATGTTTGAAGCTACTGACTGAATGAAAGGAGCTGGCATCTCACTCTCTTTGAATCTTCTTTATCATGCTAGGATTAGCAGGAAAAAGCAAAAAAATTCAGAATTGCACCTTGCAATGTGGAGATATTACTGTTTGTGCATTTACAATATTCATTGATTTTTGCCATTGAAAAACATGTTTTTCATATACCAGAAATGTTTGAAGCTACTGACTGAATGAAAGGAGCTGGCATCTCACTCTCTTTGAATCTTCTTTATCATGCTAGGATTAACAGGAAAAAGCAAAAAATTTCAGAATTGCACCTTGCAATGTGGAGATATTACTGTTTGTGCATTTACAATATTCATTGATTTTTGCCATTGAAAAACATGTTTTTCATATACCAGAAATGTTTGAAGCTACTGACTGAATGAAAGGAGCTGGCATCTCACTCTCTTTGAATCTTCTTTATCATGCTAGGATTAACAGGAAAAAGCTAAAAATTTCAGAATTGCACCGTGCAATGTGGAGATATTACTGTTTGTGCATTTACAATATTCATTGATTTTTGCCATTGAAAAACATGTTTTTCATATACCAGAAATGTTTGAAGCTACTGACTGAATGAAAGGAGCTGGCATCTCACTCTCTTTGAATCTTCTTTATCATGCTAGGATTAACAGGAAAAAGCAAAAAATTTCAGAATTGCACCTTGCAATGTGGAGATATTACTGTTTGTGCATTTACAATATTCATTGATTTTTGCCATTGAAAAACATGTTTTTCATATACCAGAAATGTTTGAAGCTACTGACTGAATGAAAGGAGCTGGCATCTCACTCTCTTTGAATCTTCTTTATCATGCTAGGATTAACAGGAAAAAGCTAAAAATTTCAGAATTGCACCGTGCAATGTGGAGATATTACTGTTTGTGCATTTACAATATTCATTGATTTTTGCCATTGAAAAACATGTTTTTCATATACCAGAAATGTTTGAAGCTTCTGACTGAATGAAAGGAGCTGGCATCTCACTCTCTTTGAATCTTCTTTATCATGCTAGGATTAGCAGGAAAAAGCAAAAAATTTCAGAATTGCACCTTGCAATGTGGAGATATTACTGTTTGTGCATTTACAATATTCATTGATTTTTGCCATTGAAAAACATGTTTTTCATATACCAGAAATGTTTGAAGCTACTGACTGAATGAAAGGAGCTGGCATCTCACTCTCTTTGAATCTTCTTTATCATGCTAGGATTAACAGGAAAAAGCTAAAAATTTCAGAATTGCACCGTGCAATGTGGAGATATTACTGTTTGTGCATTTACAATATTCATTGATTTTTGCCATTGAAAAACATGTTTTTCATATACCAGAAATGTTTGAAGCTACTGACTGAATGAAAGGAGCTGGCATCTCACTCTCTTTGAATCTTCTTTATCATGCTAGGATTATCAGGAAAAAGCAAAAAATTTCAGAATTGCCCCTTGCAATGTGGAGATATTACTGTTTGTGCATTTACAATATTCATTGATTTTTGCCATTGAAAAACATGTTTTTCATATACCAGAAATGTTTGAAGCTACTGACTGAATGAAAGGAGCTGGCATCTCACTCTCTTTGAATCTTCTTTATCATGCTAGGATTAACAGGAAAAAGCAAAAAATTTCAGAATTGCACCTTGCAATGTGGAGATATTACTGTTTGTGCATTTACAATATTCATTGATTTTTGCCATTGAAAAACATGTTTTTCATATACCAGAAATGTTTGAAGCTACTGACTGAATGAAAGGAGCTGGCATCTCACTCTCTTTGAATCTTCTTTATCATGCTAGGATTAGCAGGAAAAAGCAAAAAATTTCAGAATTGCACCTTGCAATGTGGAGATATTACTGTTTGTGCATTTACAATATTCATTGATTTTTGCCATTGAAAAACATGTTTTTCATATACCAGAAATGTTTGAAGCTACTGACTGAATGAAAGGAGTTGGCATCTCACTCTCTTTGAATCTTCTTTATCATGCTAGGATTAGCAGGAAAAAGCAAAAAATTTCAGAATTGCACCTTGCAATGTGGAGATATTACTGTTTGTGCATTTACAATATTCATTGATATTTGCCATTGAAAAACATGTTTTTCATATACCAGAAATGTTTGAAGCTACTGACTGAATGAAAGGAGCTGGCATCTCACTCTCTTTGAATCTTCTTTATCATGCTAGGATTAACAGGAAAAAGCAAAAAATTTCAGAATTGCACCTTGCAATGTGGAGATATTACTGTTTGTGCATTTACAATATTCATTGATTTTTGCCATTGAAAAACATGTTTTTCATATACCAGAAATGTTTGAAGCTACTGACTGAATGAAAGGAGCTGGCATCTCACTCTCTTTGAATCTTCTTTATCATGCTAGGATTAACAGGAAAAAGCTAAAAATTTCAGAATTGCACCGTGCAATGTGGAGATATTACTGTTTGTGCATTTACAATATTCATTGATTTTTGCCATTGAAAAACATGTTTTTCATATACCAGAAATGTTTGAAGCTACTGACTGAATGAAAGGAGCTGGCATCTCACTCTCTTTGAATCTTCTTTATCATGCTAGGATTAACAGGAAAAAGCAAAAAATTTCAGAATTGCACCTTGCAATGTGGAGATATTACTGTTTGTGCATTTACAATATTCATTGATTTTTGCCATTGAAAAACATGTTTTTCATATACCAGAAATGTTTGAAGCTACTGACTGAATGAAAGGAGCTGGCATCTCACTCTCTTTGAATCTTCTTTATCATGCTAGGATTAACAGGAAAAAGCTAAAAATTTCAGAATTGCACCGTGCAATGTGGAGATATTACTGTTTGTGCATTTACAATATTCATTGATTTTTGCCATTGAAAAACATGTTTTTCATATACCAGAAATGTTTGAAGCTACTGACTGAATGAAAGGAGCTGGCATCTCACTCTCTTTGAATCTTCTTTATCATGCTAGGATTAGCAGGAAAAAGCAAAAAATTTCAGAATTGCACCTTGCAATGTGGAGATATTACTGTTTGTGCATTTACAATATTCATTGATTTTTGCCATTGAAAAACATGTTTTTCATATACCAGAAATGTTTGAAGCTACTGACTGAATGAAAGGAGCTGGCATCTCACTCTCTTTGAATCTTCTTTATCATGCTAGGATTAACAGGAAAAAGCTAAAAATTTCAGAATTGCACCGTGCAATGTGGAGATATTACTGTTTGTGCATTTACAATATTCATTGATTTTTGCCATTGAAAAACATGTTTTTCATATACCAGAAATGTTTGAAGCTACTGACTGAATGAAAGGAGCTGGCATCTCACTCTCTTTGAATCTTCTTTATCATGCTAGGATTAGCAGGAAAAAGCAAAAAATTTCAGAATTGCACCTTGCAATGTGGAGATATTACTGTTTGTGCATTTACAATATTCATTGATTTTTGCCATTGAAAAACATGTTTTTCATATACCAGAAATGTTTGAAGCTACTGACTGAATGAAAGGAGCTGGCATCTCACTCTCTTTGAATCTTCTTTATCATGCTAGGATTAACAGGAAAAAGCTAAAAATTTCAGAATTGCACCGTGCAATGTGGAGATATTACTGTTTGTGCATTTACAATATTCATTGATTTTTGCCATTGAAAAACATGTTTTTCATATACCAGAAATGTTTGAAGCTACTGACTGAATGAAAGGAGCTGGCATCTCACTCTCTTTGAATCTTCTTTATCATGCTAGGATTAACAGGAAAAAGCTAAAAATTTCAGAATTGCACCGTGCAATGTGGAGATATTACTGTTTGTGCATTTACAATATTCATTGATTTTTGCCATTGAAAAACATGTTTTTCATATACCAGAAATGTTTGAAGCTACTGACTGAATGAAAGGAGCTGGCATCTCACTCTCTTTGAATCTTCTTTATCATGCTAGGATTAACAGGAAAAAGCAAAAAATTTCAGAATTGCACCTTGCAATGTGGAGATATTACTGTTTGTGCATTTACAATATTCATTGATTTTTGCCATTGAAAAACATGTTTTTCATATACCAGAAATGTTTGAAGCTACTGACTGAATGAAAGGAGCTGGCATCTCACTCTCTTTGAATCTTCTTTATCATGCTAGGATTAGCAGGAAAAAGCAAAAAATTTCAGAATTGCACCTTGCAATGTGGAGATATTACTGTTTGTGCATTTACAATATTCATTGATTTTTGCCATTGAAAAACATGTTTTTCATATACCAGAAATGTTTGAAGCTACTGACTGAATGAAAGGAGCTGGCATCTCACTCTCTTTGAATCTTTTTTATCATGCTAGGATTAGCAGGAAAAAGCAAAAAATTTCAGAATTGCACCTTGCAATGTGGAGATATTACTGTTTGTGCATTTACAATATTCATTGATTTTTGCCATTGAAAAACATGTTTTTCATATACCAGAAATGTTTGAAGCTACTGACTGAATGAAAGGAGCTGGCATCTCACTCTCTTTGAATCTTCTTTATCATGCTAGGATTAACAGGAAAAAGCAAAAAATTTCAGAATTGCACCTTGCAATGTGGAGATATTACTGTTTGTGCATTTACAATATTCATTGATTTTTGCCATTGAAAAACATGTTTTTCATATACCAGAAATGTTTGAAGCTACTGACTGAATGAAAGGAGCTGGCATCTCACTCTCTTTGAATCTTCTTTATCATGCTAGGATTAACAGGAAAAAGCTAAAAATTTCAGAATTGCACCGTGCAATGTGGAGATATTACTGTTTGTGCATTTACAATATTCATTGATTTTTGCCATTGAAAACATG
Source organism: Phyllobates terribilis (assembly GCF_046119375.1). NCBI lineage: Eukaryota > Metazoa > Chordata > Amphibia > Anura > Dendrobatidae > Phyllobates > Phyllobates terribilis. Next base: position 2,113 of record NW_027367150.1, on the reverse strand, counting down.
TTTTTCATATACCAGAAATGTTTGAAGCTACTGACTGAATGAAAGGAGCTGGCATCTCACTCTCTTTGAATCTTCTTTATCATGCTAGGATTAGCAGGAAAAAGCAAAAAATTTCAGAATTGCACCTTGCAATGTGGAGATATTACTGTTTGTGCATTTACAATATTCATTGATTTTTGCCATTGAAAAACATGTTTTTCATATACCAGAAATGTTTGAAGCTACTGACTGAATGAAAGGAGCTGGCATCTCACTCTCTTTGAATCTTCTTTATCATGCTAGGATTAACAGGAAAAAGCTAAAAATTTCAGAATTGCACCGTGCAATGTGGAGATATTACTGTTTGTGCATTTACAATATTCATTGATTTTTGCCATTGAAAAACATGTTTTTCATATACCAGAAATGTTTGAAGCTACTGACTGAATGAAAGGAGCTGGCATCTCACTCTCTTTGAATCTTCTTTATCATGCTAGGATTAACAGGAAAAAGCTAAAAATTTCAGAATTGCACCGTGCAATGTGGAGATATTACTGTTTGTGCATTTACAATATTCATTGATTTTTGCCATTGAAAAACATGTTTTTCATATACCAGAAATGTTTGAAGCTACTGACTGAATGAAAGGAGCTGGCATCTCACTCTCTTTGAATCTTCTTTATCATGCTAGGATTAACAGGAAAAAGCAAAAAATTTCAGAATTGCACCTTGCAATGTGGAGATATTACTGTTTGTGCATTTACAATATTCATTGATTTTTGCCATTGAAAAACATGTTTTTCATATACCAGAAATGTTTGAAGCTACTGACTGAATGAAAGGAGCTGGCATCTCACTCTCTTTGAATCTTCTTTATCATGCTAGGATTAGCAGGAAAAAGCAAAAAATTTCAGAATTGCACCTGTGCAATGTGGAGATATTACTGTTTGTGCATTTACAATATTCATTGATTTTTGCCATTGAAAAACATGTTTTTCATATACCAGAAATGTTTGAAGCTACTGACTGAATGAAAGGAGCTGGCATCTCACTCTCTTTGAATCTTCTTTATCATGCTAGGATTAGCAGGAAAAAGCAAAAAATTTCAGAATTGCACCTTGCAATGTGGAGATATTACTGTTTGTGCATTTACAATATTCATTGATTTTTGCCATTGAAAAACATGTTTTTCATATACCAGAAATGTTTGAAGCTACTGACTGAATGAAAGGAGCTGGCATCTCACTCTCTTTGAATCTTCTTTATCATGCTAGGATTAACAGGAAAAAGCAAAAAAATTCAGAATTGCACCTTGCAATGTGGAGATATTACTGTTTGTGCATTTACAATATTCATTGATTTTTGCCATTGAAAAACATGTTTTTCATATACCAGAAATGTTTGAAGCTACTGACTGAATGAAAGGAGCTGGCATCTCACTCTCTTTGAATCTTCTTTATCATGCTAGGATTAACAGGAAAAAGCTAAAAATTTCAGAATTGCACCGTGCAATGTGGAGATATTACTGTTTGTGCATTTACAATATTCATTGATTTTTGCCATTGAAAAACATGTTTTTCATATACCAGAAATGTTTGAAGCTACTGACTGAATGAAAGGAGCTGGCATCTCACTCTCTTTGAATCTTCTTTATCATGCTAGGATTAGCAGGAAAAAGCAAAAAATTTCAGAATTGCACCTTGCAATGTGGAGATATTACTGTTTGTGCATTTACAATATTCATTGATTTTTGCCATTGAAAAACATGTTTTTCATATACCAGAAATGTTTGAAGCTACTGACTGAATGAAAGGAGCTGGCATCTCACTCTCTTTGAATCTTCTTTATCATGCTAGGATTAACAGGAAAAAGCTAAAAATTTCAGAATTGCACCGTGCAATGTGGAGATATTACTGTTTGTGCATTTACAATATTCATTGATTTTTGCCATTGAAAAACATGTTTTTCATATACCAGAAATGTTTGAAGCTACTGACTGAATGAAAGGAGCTGGCATCTCACTCTCTTTGAATCTTCTTTATCATGCTAGGATTAGCAGGAAAAAGCAAAAAATTTCAGAATTGCACCTTGCAATGTGGAGATATTACTGTTTGTGCATTTACAATATTCATTG
>NW_027367149.1:0-61443 GCF_046119375.1 Phyllobates terribilis | reverse complement strand
CAACATGTCCTTGGTCAATCTACACACAATGTGGCAATGATGTCGAACAACTCGACAGTTTTGGATTTGTCATCAATTTTTCTTTGGAGTTGCGAGAAGTTTCAGGGTGATTCTAGGGGAAGATTTGTAATTGTGGTATGATTACATTGATATGTGATGCCCTTGGTTTGGCTCGCCCTGATGAGCCACTTGTTTCCAGACTACTCCAGTTTGATGTCATTCATATGAGAGATTTTCATATCTTGAGGACCGAGTGGACTCATAATCGTGATTTCCATTACAACCTTTTTGGATTTCACAATGCGCATATTTCCGTGCTTCCTAGGCCCAAACCATTGTCGTACCTGAATGATACATTCGAGGAGTGGGACTTGTGCTAGCTTGCTGGTATTTAGACTCCTCTCGTTGCTACTAGGACAGAGCCGATGGAGATGATTTTGCTAGGCAGACCTATAAGAGAGTTAAGAGACTGGACCATCACTTTTACTGACTATACAACTGTACATGACACTCGATGGGGGGCGATAGATTCGGTAAGGGTGGATGTGCAGACGAGGATGACCCACCATGATGAGCAGATGAGTATTTTGATGCAGCGCATGACAAACTGGGATGCTTTTGATAGGTCCCTGTACCCAGACTATACACCACCACCACCTTAACAATATCGATATCTTTATTTTTCCCATAGATCTTCATATTTGTCTAATTTTCATATTCAGGACAATGCATATTTTTAATGTGGGGACTAGATTGTACATGCTATGTATCTTTCTTTATTAAAATAATAAAAAATGAAAGAGGCATAAATGAAAAAAAAGCCAAATTAAATCATAAGATGAGTTGAAAACCTTTCAGGATGCTCAGGCAGTAAGCAGGTAATATAGAGGTTATTAGGCCTGACAAGAAAAAGATTTTTGAGAGATGTGATATTGGTAAGATTATAAAATGAAATGAGAGTTTTAGGTGAAAACCTGAGAAGCACCTAAGAAAGAATTAGATTGAAAAAAATTTGAGTGTCTCAGATGTTTAAATTCATATTTTGTGTTGGTGACATAAAACGTGGACTATAGGAGGCTTTCGTGTAGGATTTCATCTAGAGGTATAAGGTGTAGATTAATTTATATTTATTTTCATCTCTCATTTTGAGCTTCATGATATATATCTCTTTGGTGGGTTTTCTTGAATTTACATGACATATTTTTGAGGTTTTTATCACTATCTTTCCTTGGAGATTGTTTGTGCACATATTTAATGGTATGGAGTAGTTTGTAGGATTAGATTTCTATTCCTAGAGGTTGATTCATGTGCTATGTACATATTGTTGGAATTTGGAGTTGAGATGTGACGAGATGGAGTGGTTTTTCGTTTTGTTATTTTTCTTTTATTTTAAAGGAGAATAGGGTGATTCTATAAGCATTATTTTTTATGGTAACCCTAGTTCCTATGATCATATCTATTTGTGACTACATTTTGTGAGATTAAGAGTATTTGATGTATGACAGATAGATTTTGATGTATTAAGTTAGGTTGGTTAGGGATTGATTAGTTTATTGTTATTGATTCTATGTAAGTGACTTTGTACTTGGGTTCTATATGGTTTGTATTGAGAGATGAGTGGTATCCTAATTCCAATGGAGACGAGTAGAGTTAAAGTGCGGAGGAGCTTGATGTACACAACTACGACTAATATATAAGCATGGTTTTACTATGTTAATATTGTTATTATGAGTTGTATTAGTGTGTATTTGGTTTGTATCACTTTACAACCATGTATGTAATATTATGAAGATTATGAAGACTTTGTAAGAGAAGACGAAGAAGAGTTGAAGATCGAGCTTTATTGAAGATTCTCTGGAGAAGCTAAAAAAATTGTTGATTGATTGACCGGTGCACGCCAGTGTTCTAACGGTGCCCGCCGGTCAAGTACGTATAATTTCCCTCTTTGAAGAGCGGCAACCTCCGGTGATGTTGAGGCGGCCTCCAATCCTTGCGCATAATATCTAGAGAATTTCCTTATTTTCCTATTTCCGAATTTGTTTTCTTGTTTTTGAGTTTCCTTGTTTTTGCATTAGTTTTATTCATGGTTATTATTTATTTTAGGAATACAAGATAAGTTGGAAGAGATCTAGATTATAAGTGGGGTTTAGATCTTGGAGATCAATAAGGGGAGAGAGAGAGAGAGATTGTTTTACAGAACTTTCTTTTTATACCTTGTCTGTTACTAGGTATGATGAACTAATTCCGTCTTTCTTAGTAAAGTTTAGTTGAAATAATAGTATGTGTTTGATGTGAGTTTATTCCGTTTCCACCTATGAGAAATTTGTATTCCTATCTCTTGGTTTGAACATTCATTGATTTATTAGTTGAGTTTTAGTCTGATCATCTAGGATTTGATTTGATTTATCACACTTCTAGGATAGTCTATGGTTATTTGATGCATTCTATTCTTTCAAAGCAAACATGTCATACCAGTATCTGTTTCAAGCTAACATATTATGTAGAGACTTGAATTTTGGAATAACTGCTCTGCTATCATCATATCCTAGTGTTCCTTGCTCATTGGCTCTATTAGTTTTGAATAATTTACATTTCTCATGGTTAACTAAGGTAGATAGGATTGGAATACTCTTTTTGAGGTTCTAGTTACTTTTGTATATAAATATGAACAACTCGCATGAAAGGTACAATCTTTGGATTTACTATGATCATTAACACTACTGAATACTGATACGATACTTTACTAAGAGGCTTACTTCACTCATTATTTCGTTTGTTTTATTTTCAAGCTATTGATTTCTTCAAAACCCGTTTTGTTACTTTCAGAGTTGCATAACTAAAATCGTAATAATTGACATAATAATGCCTCCATGTGTGTTCGGCCCTAACTTTCCTCTTTACAACCTATTATCTAGTTTTAAGAATTGTTTGGTATATTTAGTAGAGATTGATATCATGATTTTGCACATTGTGTTATTCAGTTGACCTAACAAACGGTTCAAACAACGCTTGATACAAATCCTTTATATGACAATTTCAGAGTCATTCGGTGTTTTCTTATGCCTATTTTTAAAGCCCGCATACACCGAGAGATCAGCACCCCTCCCAAAGGGTTGATATTCTTTCTTCGAGTTAAGTGAGATGAGCGAATTGCACAAATAGGGAGACCTGAACTCTTTTCCAAAAGAAGCGCCTAAGTTGTGAAAAGCATCAAATAGCTTCACCCTTAGATTTAAGGAAGATAGTCCAAGTGAAGAGAGAATAATCATCAACTAAAACATAGATATAGGAATTACCTCATTTTCTATAAATGCATAGTGGTCCATATGAATGAGCTCTAGGGGCGCTTTGGTGGACACTACCTTATTTGGGGTAAAAGAACTTCTAGTCGCTCTAGATCTGGATCATTCAGAGCATGAAGTCATCGAATCCGGCCTGATGCGTGGGAGACCACGGACAAGGCCTTTGGATTGAAGCTTGTGTAAAATATATAAGATGACGTGTCCCATGTGCTGAGGTCATAGATTTGACTGCTCCTTGAGTGTAGCGAGGCACATCTATCTAGCTGGGGAAAACATATAATCAAATAGATAAGTGAGATCAACACACTTACCTTTCATTAGGATCTCCTTATTTGGATCTCGCACAAAACATGAAGGTGTGCTGAATGTAACTTCATTTCCCCCTTGATCACATAACTGAGCTGCACTTAAGAGGTAAAACTTGAGGCTTTCAGCAAGGTTGACATTTCTAACCTGGGTGCGTTAGTGAGATTAACACTCCCGCTTGCCTTGATTTTACCCTATTTCTTGTCACTAAAAGACACACTACCTCCATATTTAGCATGAAGTGAGAGTAGAAGAGAAGGATAACCTTTCATTTGCCATGAGCATCTTCTATCAATGTACAACCTACTCTTCATTTCTCCCTTAGTATTGGCCTATGATCTAGTATCTTTAATTGCCATTAAGCACATCGAGTTGAGCTTGAGCTTGAATCTTGACTTGGAACACCTTTGGCTTCACTACAAAATTGTGCCGAATGTCTTTCTTCCTTGAAATTTCTTTGTTCCATGAAATATTTCTTCACACTAAGAGAGAGTATCAATCAATGCAAGAGCTACCTTAGCTCTGATACCATTGTAGGATTGAATATTAATCTCAATATAACTCAAATAGATATAGAGTTCTAAGTGAGCAACGAGATTAGCTACTATAAAGCACAAGTAATGTGAATTAAATAAGCTTAGCTATTGCAAGGATTTTTCCATATGGGAACCCAATAATACTAATAACTCTAGGATAAAACTCACCACTAGCTTGTATTAGATTAAGATCAATTACACCCTTAAGCTTGAGACACACACCATTAAGCTATACCTAGCTTATCTCTAATGTTTTCTGCAAGCTTCTCTTCATGCAACACACTCTCTCTCTCAATACAAGTTTACATTCAGCTCATACAAGTAATCTCTCCCACTCAAGCTCCTAAGGGTATTAGGCTACATCCTTGCTCACATCGACTTAAGCTTCTATATAGCTCTACTTGGATATTTCTCTATGCTTAATCGCTTTTCTCTCTCAGCTTGTGAGGCTCCTAAAACTCGTGTCTAACAATACCCTGATGCATGTCTTATATAGAAATCCAACTTACAATCCTAAGCTAGACTTTCTACACTTACGCTGGACTTGAAGAATGTCACCTCAACAATCTATGTGACCATCTTCATTCCAAAAATGCATCAAAATTCGGCTTCTTCAGCTTGACGATCCCGCTTCCATGTTGGGAATCCACACCTTCAACGCTTGTATTGATTTGTCCCGCTCAATGATCCTTGTACAACCACTAACCTGTGGATTTGACGAGATGTAGGATCGAAGATAAAAAGAGAGTGTAACAAGATATCAACGTGAATGTTACACTTACTCTATAGTTAATGCACAAGAGCTATAAAGCTAGTATTCAGTGACTAGCTCTGAACAAAGCGACTATGGATATGAGTGATTCGCTTGTTGAAAACCTTTAGAGAGTAGCTTTGAATCGACTAAATCTTAGAGAAGAGTAGCTCGATTGACCATCTTTAGTGTTTAAGATATGGGGAAGTTAAAAACACTTTTAAGCGAGTATTTTCCCTTTAAGTTAGCACGACACGCTAGAGAGCGAGTATTCTATAAATACGGAATAACAAGGGAAAGCCAGAATATGAATCTTCAATGGTTAGATGAAAGATTCAGCTCAATATGCACAGAGAGACTTGGTAAGGTGAGAACACTTGGAAATAATACATGTCTGGGATGAAACTCACTAATAGATTGAATATAATTGAACAAATAATTACAAGGCCTTATAACTCTCAACTCATTACATTCGTGTTCAGCTCACTTACAACGTTTGCGCTCTCAAGTTGTACAAACGACAGTCGCTCCCTCAGAGATCACCAGATATGCCTCAAAAACTCAACACTACTAACCTCCCAGCTTTCATTCTTCTTGCATCCCTCCAAGACACTCACCCTACTATCTTCCATGCTTTCACGATCATGTTGTGTTTGTGCTAGCTATACTTTCTCTCCCTCTCGAGGTTTCCCAAGCTCGTGCAAATACATACAACTATTACACCTATCTATAGAAATCCTAAACTTCTTCCCCAAACTCTATACAATATTGCAATAAAGAAGATTGCCACCTTGTCAATTCGTGTGACTATTCTCCGGATAGCACCTCCACAAATTTCTCCTTTTTCTGAAGCAAAAAACATGTAACAAACTCTGCCACACTAGCTATTCGCTTCCACACATCTCCGCTTCAACTTTTCCCACACTGGCAATCCAAGCTCCTCTCTCTCCATAGGTATAAACACATTCGCCTATCCTAAGCTTCACGTCTTTCCCATCATCTGTCACAAATACTCCAAATGATGGTGCAACCTAAGCCACATGGGCAGTTTTCCTTCCCTTCAAATATTCTATCGTTAAAGCACTACAAACAGTAGTTGGTAGAGACTCTCTTTGTCGCTCCGCTAGCCTTAGTCTTCAACTCTTCTTCACATATTCAGTTCATAAATTGTGATTCTTGACTTTAGAGTTGATTGAGACTGCCTTTGATACTTCTATCTTCACAAGGATCAAAGCCAGTATCCAACTTGTTCGCTTTGTCAAAGCGACTCTCTTGGCTTCTTAAGCTACTTTTGTAATGCTTAGAAAACACAAGATAGACAAAGTGGAGTGTTTATCATCATCAAAACAAATGAAGCTATTAGTCTGAGCAAGCTCAAACTAACAATTTCCCCCTTTTTATGATGGAAACACTTAAATAGGGTAAGCACAACTATTTCAAAACGTACTTAGTTAAGCTATACGATATACAATGAAGCTTAAACTGATATTCAACAGATTGACCAAATCTGTTTAAAATCTCGCTAAAGCCACTTAGCGAGTGTACCTTTACTCCCCCTTAGACCAAGACGGTCTGATATCTTTCCAATTAGTTGAATAGATTTACCTGTTTTTCTCCCCCCTTTGAAATCATCAAATATGCAATATAACTCATGCAAAGGGAACTAATAATGGAAAGGAAAGTAGCTTAACTCAATTATGCAAGTAAATCAGGACATTTAGCGCAAGCAAATAAGGTGTAACCTTGTAGAATAGTTAGAGATTATAGAAAAAAACGCAAATTGTTTATCATTAAAAACCTTACACCTAGAGTAGCTTTGGGGGTCCTAGGAAAGCTATTTAATCATAAGCAAGCAAAAACACAAAGTGAGAAGCAAAGTAAAGCACAAACAAAACACCCTAAGCATCACGCTTTCTGGTAAGAGCGACTAAGGTCTGAAGGATGATGCTTTTCTCTTCTTTTTTATCGGTTCAGAGCTCGATTTATGTTTGAAGCTCAACTAAGCGCTTCTCGACTGTGGTGTATAGAGACTGAATTGCAAAGACAATACTGGCAAAAGACTCGTTGGCAGCGGGTGTGATGATCTCTCTAGACTGAGTTCTAGATGAGCTAGCAGCTGTCAGCAATGACTTGCAGGCTTCGATACAAGCTCAGACACCTTTTCCATTCTAAGAATGTCGTTGAAGCTGGTCTCTGATATTGGCTTGTATAGACGTTCATTCTTCAACATTTGAGCGATTATATGTGGAAAAGGGAGAGGACTGTCGTTGTGAGTGCGGATAAGATCATGTGAGTGAACATGATTTGAGTTGTGTTGATGAGCTCACCGCTAAGGCACTGTGCCATGATGCAACAGTCTGAATCGTCACTTGATCCATGTTGGTATTGCGAGGAGTAATATTCGTGATAATGAAGTAATGGAGAAGTCGCTTCGATGTTGAAAAATATTCTACTTTCAGAGTCGTCGGCACACTCTTCCCAAATACAGTCTCTTTAATCACATTTGAGCCGCTTGGATAATTTTGTTTGTAGACGCTCCCAAAACCAACAAGCGAGCCATCAGGTCCTAGCTCCTGGCCAATCGCACTTGACAGATCTTTCACCTTGAAGATCTCTTCAACATCGTCGCCACTTGAATGTGATCGTGGAGTACTCGCCAGATGCTGAAAAGGACGCAATGAAGCGTGAGTAGAACTGCCTCACTAGATCTAGATCCTCTTTGCAGACTTTTATTTCAAATTTATCCCAACCTTGCAGCTTTAGCAACTGTCTGAACCTATCTGATCCTGATGATTCTTCCATCTCCTTTAGAACTTCTGGCAGCACGATTAAAGGCTCTAGGATATCTCTCTTGGTAATGCCAAGTGGAATGGGTGGAAATTCGGGATCTGAACTTGTCTCTTTGTTGGCTTTCTTCTTAGACTTTGGCTTGGTTTCCTTCTTGACTCTCTTAGGTGGTGTAGACTCAGCACTTTGTTCCTCAGAGAGCAACTCTTCTTCTTCTATCTCCTCTAGATTTCTCTTCCCAATGGCCTTAGATGCAATTTAGCATCTTTTATCAGTCGGTGTTGTTCTGGGGCGAATGCCTCATCATCTTAATCTTGGAATGAAGAGGAAAGAGAGAAGGCAGGTTTGGAGGAGGAGGCAGGTAGAGAGGAAGTAAAAGAAGATTTAGTCGGAGTAGTAAATACCTCTTTCCTAATTTCCTCAACCTGTGTGGCTACTGGATCTGTTACTGGCACAATCTCTTTGTCTGAGCAATCACCGGGCTCAATATATGTGGCAACAGCTTCATGTACACCAGTCTCCAGAGTCGCGGAATCATGTTGAGCTTCTTTTTATGGAGAAGTTCACAAGGGCGGTGATGGCGAAGGAGTTGCAACCTTCTTAGGGGTCACCTCCTACTCTTGAGGAGCTTTATAAGCCAAATGCCGATGCTACAGAATCACTGCAACATCCTCCTGACTCAGTTGGGAGAATTCCTCAAGAAGTTGTTCCTTTGAATGACCGGCGAGGGGTGATTTATCAACCATTTGGTATGAGGAGTTTAGGGTTATGAGGATTGTGTTTGCTATCATAGGAGATGTAAGACAGCGAGTATAGCAGGAGAGATTTGAGCATTTTTTAGGAAGAGAGAGAATATAGTAAGCACGATAAAAATGATTAGAAATGAATACCGTGCTAAATCGACTACCTTTCCTTCTTGTGTAATCATTGTATCAAATCTGAGATCTCCCAATGGCTCGCTTGCAATGGCTAGATCCAATGGCTATATTCTGAACGGCTAGTATTACTGAGTTGCGTAACGGCTACATGCAGACTTGCTTTAATGGATGAAATTTATGCATGACAAGTGGCACTGCAAGAGACTCGCTGGAGCAACCCTAGATAACTCGTTGGCAGCTACAATGATGCTGTTGGTAATAACACGTTACCAAAGTAGAAAATACGTGTTTTGATCAGCTATTGTCTTTTGTCTCTAAGGTTCATTAAGCCTTAGATGCGCTTCACTAGTATTGAATTGCGCTTTCGATACTTGAGATGCGCTTGACCAATGTAGGACACTTAGTAATGAATTTACTGATGTCCTTTAAGTGCGGAAGTGGTCAGACGACAATAAAGCGCGCTTTAAGTTATTAAAGCGCACTTCTATTTGCACACAACACAAGAGTTTTTTTCCAAGGTGAGAACCCTAAGCCACTAATTGACTCGGGATAAAACTCACCACTAATTTTGTATTGATTGAATAGGGTTACAATCTCTTGCTTCAACACGAGAAGCTCACTTGTAAGCTTTCTCCTCACAATACAACCAATCAGCTCAAGAACAAATGGCTCTACACTCTCTCTGAATACAAACCTGAGTAATCAATCTAAGCACGCCTAGCTTTCCCTATGAACTACTCACTTTGTATTACAGCTTCGAAATCCCTCTGATCCCCCTTTTACTCGCTGTTTAGAGTGAATGCTATAGTCCTCTATTTATACAAAAACCTTAAGCTACCCTTGCTTAATTCCTTGTAACAAACTAGAAGACTAAGCAATAGCCACCTCATCAATCCGTGTGCCTTGATCACTTCACCAGAATTAATCAACGGCTTGGAGTGATTTGGTTTTGTTCTCCATGTGTTGATCCACGCCACATAAGCAATCCGTGTGCTTTAAGCTCTAACAAACTCTTGCCACGCTGGCGATCCCTGGAGTGGCGTCACAAAGAGTGTAAAGTTCTTCTCGCACCTTCCTGTGCACGCAACTTGCACTCTCCCGCTTTACCAGCCTTCGAAGCGTCTAGATTTGTTCTCCTGTGCTCTGGCACACCCTAAGCTTCAGTGGAACCTCGTGATCAACTTTCTCCTTTTGCTTCAAGCGCATCTTCAATGGCTTAGAAGCACGCCTACACACACATCTGTACGTTGACAGGATTTATTGAAACACCGTTTTGCGAAACTTGATTTCTCCGCTTGGTGTTAAGCGCGAATGTGACCAGTCAAGCGCATCTCTAAGTGACTTAAGCGCATCCTTACAAGTATGGAAATGACCTGGAAGGCTTACAAACACTAAGAGATTAAACATATTAGTTTGTTATCATCAAAACACAGAGAAATACATTGAGCTTTAATATTCCTACCAAAGCTCAACTAACAATTTCCCCCTTTTTGATGATGACAAACTATATAACAGGTAAGTTCATATACTTTCATTAGTGATGAAATTGAAGACAACAAACATCAATTTAATCATATACACAGATTCGGAAATAGGTCGAAGTATCTTACCAAGTACCTTATCGACAGATTTCGAATTCCCCCTAAGTTCAAGCACGGTCTCAAACTTCCCCCTTAATCAAAGAAGGATGTACCTGTTTTCTTCCCCCTTTTGACATCATCGAAAAATTCAAGCGTAATCATACAGTCGGAAAGTTAGCAGGTGCGCTTCTCTAGGTTAAGATCAAAACAATACTGAGATAGTGAAAAAATCAAACAGAGAAGGCAAAGAAAATATCACATTAGCAAGACTCTCAGAGATATAAAAGTCAAGTGCATGCTTAGTAATTTCCAAACTGCCAAAAGTAGGGTCGGAATACTAGGGAGACTAGTTCAGAATACAAATAAACATAGTAGAGAGTAAGAAGCCCAGCAAATACGCTTTATAAGCGCAACCACCACACACAAACAACAAAGTCGTTAATCAACTAGAGAACTTCATCACATGCGCTGATTCTTGTTGGTCCGCTCTGTGAGTGGGGAGATGCAGGGGAGAGACACATGTATCATATTGAGACAAACATGAAGGTCAACAAACCTGGAGGGGGTGGCGACTTTTATGTTTAAGCGCAACTTTTTCCCTTACCAGAAGTACATAACAACGTCTCTAGATGTGCTTTCTTCTTGGGAGATTTGATGAAGTCTCTTCGCTCTGTGCATGAAGCACAATCAGCGATAATCGTGGCCACAGTACCTTTATGATCACCAAACTGAGAAAGGTTCTGAGCCACAAGCTCTTGGTCGACGGCAAGAAGCTTGAATATGATAGTGATGAAGCTCAATGTCGAATGTAACTATCTTCGTGTATGTATGTGATGTCCAGTGTCAAACTTACCAACCATTATGCAGATAGTATAATGAACGGGAAATGCACATTTCAAGTTGGGGACATTAGAGCATTCAATCACTCAAGTAATATGTAATCGTATGTGCATATACATGTAGCATGGTAATTGAGGCTTTTTGTCACCAAATGAATACTTCTCTAATGTAGAGCTCAATAAAGGACGAGAGAAGCGTTACATCTAGTCAGGCTAGGGACACCTATGCAATGGATCATTTCTTAGGCATGTAATATGGGTAGAAGACGATCACCATTGTCACGTTTTTTTGGCAAAGAAGAGCATGCAATGACTGAGATTATATCAAATCGAGCTAAACTAGGAAGATATCGTAGAAGCGCAACCCGTTTCACAAACAACTACACAGCATGAGATGATTTAATCATTTAAGCGCATGCTACTAAAGTTCAAACATTGATATTATGCTTGCTAGTTCTAGTCAAATAGATGAATACTTACAGTGCCATTGCCTTTAAGCTAATGGAGTTGCATGAAACCGAATTGAACCTGGAAGTTTAAGAAAGTCTATCGGTCAAGCGCTTGTGTAGGATATTCGCTATTTGCCCTTCTGAAGATATATAGTCAAGCTTGATGATCTTGCGCTTCAAATGATCACATAGAAAGTGTACACCGAGATATAAGCATGAATGGTGTACTGGTATGTCTCGTGATCTTTTCTTGCCTTCTGCCCTGAAGAAGTCTTGTGCTTCTTCCTTATGTTGAAATGAGAGTAGCCGTAGTGGATCGCTCGTTACAAACAATCGCTAAACATGAATCTTCTACTCTTCATTTCATTCTGCAAAGAAAAAGATCAATTCCTATGTTCCCTACGAAGCGCACGCTTCGTGGGAACATTGTCCATAGCTATTGCCTCACTTGTTTTATGAACAGGCTCATAATAGCTAGGATCATTAAGATCAAGCACGATATGAGGTCGCGCTTTATGAAGCGCACCTCTGTGCTTTGAAGCGCAACCGTTGTCAACATGTGAACGTTGATAACGTTGACGCTTGCCCTTGGATTTAGCCATCGGCTTATAGGGCTGAGTTGGGGTATGCGCTTGTTTCTTATACAAATGATGCGCTTTTGCCCCACGAAACCACTCTTTGGTTTCTGAAGGTTGTTCCTCAAGTACCTTAATCCTGCTCTTTAAATGAGAGTTTTCACTCTTGTAAGCAGTAAGGTCTTGTTCAAGTGATTTGATCTTAGAAGATATTTCACTTGCTTGAGGAGGAATGGAGGAAGAGGAAGATTCCTGGGGGTCATAACCCAATCCAGGTCTAGCTTTAACAAAGCCGGTTTGAGAAACAGGCTTCGTTTCCACTAACTTTGTAAGAACATCAAGCTTTGATATGATCTGATCAAGCTTAACATCTTTGGTTGAGACAGAATTACCTTCTAACCCTTTACCATGACAAAGTTCACAAGATTTAGAAGGGAGTGTGTTTTTGTCATGTAAATGTTTAGAAAGCTCAACCAGTTCTTCCTTAGCATTATTTAGTTCAACAAGCCGTGCTCTAGCATCAGTTGCTAGAGACTTATGTTGAACCATAAGCTCTTTTAGAAGGAGGACAAGATTGCGCTTGGGAAGAATATCAAGGTTTAGGTCATTTACCTCAATCTCAGATCCAGAGTCTGAGTCAGATGCGGCGCCAGCCATTAAGCATAAATCAGGTTGCGCTCCATCGTCCAAATCATCATCGGATTCTCCCCAAAGTGTGACGAAGGCTTGTTTAGGAGGGGGTTGTTGTTCGTTGGGGCTTGCGCTTGGATTCACCTTTAGATGAGGACATGCTTTAGCGAGATGTCCCTTTTCGTTGCAGTTGAAACAGGTGAACTCCTTGGGGTCGCGCTTCTTGTAGGTAGGATCGCGCTGATTCAAACCACCCTGCTTCTTGAAGAATTTCTTCACAACCTTAGTCATCATAGCGACGTCCTTATCATCATCTTCTTCTCCTTCTTCATCATTTTCAAGCTTTTGGAGTACACGTGAAAGCTTGAGCGCTATCCCTCTTGTTTCTTGGTTTGAGTGCTTTTCCTCGTTGTTCTTGATTTCCTGCACTTTAAATTTACCTGCAAGAACAGAGATAGGCAAATCTCGGGTTTCCTTGGACTGAAGAAGAATTTGCTTGAGGGTTGTATACTTTGAGTTCACTCCATGAATGAACGCCATAGAATACTCCCAAGCTTTCTTCTCCATTCCAGCAGAAAGCATCTTGTCATATAGGATTTGACACCGAGAATGATAATCAGAGACGAGCTCATTTTCCCCCATTCGAATGGAGCAAAACTCGCGATTAAGCTCAAAGATACGGTTGTCCTTCATATCATCACTGCCAGAGTGCATGTTTATAATAGCTTTCCACATAGCTTGAGCAGTGGGAAGGGACATTACCTTGTCTATATCTTTCCGTGAAAGAGCATTAAGAATGAGCTGTCGCGCTTTAGCATTCTTCTCCATAAGTTGGTACTCTTTTGCTTCCCATTTTGAGTCATCCGTCTCGGAGATCTTCTCATCACCCTTTTCAATAATCTTCCAGCACTGATAGTCGGTTTGCTGGATGTAGTTCTTCGTCATAGTGAGCCACCATTCAAGTTCGCCTTCAATAAGGACATGGGGCTTGGCGAGAGAAATACCGAGGTTGAAGCTGGCCATTGTTCTAGACTTGAGAATCCTTTTGAACCTGTAAAAGGATTAGTGCAAATAGGCAAACCTGGTGCTCTGATACCAATTGTTGGAAATAACACGTTACCAAAGTAGAAAATACGTGTTTTGATCAGCTATTGTCTTTTGTCTCTAAGGTTCATTAAGCCTTAGATGCGCTTCACTAATATTGAATTGCGCTTTCGATACTTGAGATGCGCTTGACCAATGTAGGACACTTAGTAATGAATTTACTAATGTCCTTTAAGTGCGGAAGTGGTCAGACGACAATAAAGCGCGCTTTAAGTTATTAAAGCGCACTTCTATTTGCACACAACACAAGAGTTTTTTCCAAGGTGAGAACCCTAAGCCACTAATTGACTCGGGATAAAACTCACCACTAATTTTGTATTGATTGAATAGGGTTACAATCTCTTGCTTCAACACGAGAAGCTCACTTGTAAGCTTTCTCCTCACAATACAACCAATCAGCTCAAGAACAAATGGCTCTACACTCTCTCTGAATACAAACCTGAGTAATCAATCTAAGCACCCCTAGCTTTCCCTATGAACTACTCACTTTGTATTACAGCTTCGAAATCCCTCTGATCCCCCTTTTACTCGCTGTTTAGAGTGAATGCTATAGTCCTCTATTTATACAAAAACCTTAAGCTACCCTTGCTTAATTCCTTGTAACAAACTAGAAGACTAAGCAATAGCCACCTCATCAATCCGTGTGCCTTGATCACTTCACCAGAATTAATCAACGGCTTGGAGTGATTTGGTTTTGTTCTCCATGTGTTGATCCACGCCACATAAGCAATCCGTGTGCTTTAAG
Organism: Phyllobates terribilis; assembly: GCF_046119375.1. NCBI lineage: Eukaryota > Metazoa > Chordata > Amphibia > Anura > Dendrobatidae > Phyllobates > Phyllobates terribilis. The sequence goes on along the minus strand of NW_027367149.1, from coordinate 46,961 downwards.
CTCTAACAAACTCTTGCCACGCTGGCGATCCCTGGAGTGGCGTCACAAAGAGTGTAAAGTTCTTCTCGCACCTTCCTGTGCACGCAACTTGCACTCTCCCGCTTTACCAGCCTTCGAAGCGTCTAGATTTGTTCTCCTGTGCTCTGGCACACCCTAAGCTTCAGTGGAACCTCGTGATCAACTTTCTCCTTTTGCTTCAAGCGCATCTTCAATGGCTTAGAAGCACGCCTACACACACATCTGTATGTTGACAGGATTTATTGAAACACCGTTTTGCGAAACTTGATTTCTCCGCTTGGTGTTAAGCGCGACTGTGACCAGTCAAGCGCATCTCTAAGTGACTTAAGCGCATCCTTACAAGTATGGAAATGACCTGGAAGGCTTACAAACACTAAGAGATTAAACATATTAGTTTATTATCATCAAAACACAGAGAAATACATTGAGCTTTAATATTCCTACCAAAGCTCAACTAACAGTCTACATCATAAATATGTTATAAGAGATACACGAAAGTGCCCCCCCCCCCCAGGATCCAAGGAAAGTGCACCCCTAAGGGAAAAGGAAGTGCACCCTTAAGGGAATATGAAGTGCACCCAGGTGTAGGAAGAATTTTGCTCTGGACTGTGTATCCCTAGTGCACTTATTTTTTTACATTTAAAGTATACTTTTTTAAGATGCAAGAAGTTTTTATTTTGGGAGGAAAAAAACAAGGAAGTGCACACTCCATAAGTATAGATGTGCACTCCCAAGATCTAACAGAGTGCACATATAGAAGGAACAATGTCTAATCATGAAAAACTATTATCATGACAGTTCATTTAAAATATTAAAACAATGAAACTAACTCACCAGTAGGAGAAGATGAGGCCCCTTGAATGTTGAGTTGTCACTACAGTCATTTTTCAACTCACAAAACCTTAAACGACATAGACGGCACCAGTTATAGTTTGACAAATCATCCCCTCTTGTTTTGTCTAACCAATTAATGAACTTAGATGACACGGTTCCATTTGCTGTTTTCTCAATTACAATGGAATAGAACAAAATAGAAAAATCTAATCCAAAAGTACCATCTGCATCTACATTTTCTTTTAGTTTTTTTGCCAGATTAGAATAAAGAACAGCTTTGTTATTCGGGAAGGTTGACTTCCAAGCTCTTACTTTCTCTGTGTTTGAACTCAGGAGTTGAAATTCGACTTCTCCTCTTGGTAGACCTAGATATTGTTGTATGATAGCGTCATTAACCACTATGTCTTGAAGGCCATTCCCGAATTTCAACGAGCAAGCTGCTGCATCAAATTTCCCTACAAGCCAGTCACATAGCAGGTACGACAATGTTTCTATGTTCCAACAGAAAAGCTGCTCCAATCCCAATCTCCTAACAGCCTGTTTTTGGTTTTCATTGAATTCTCTTAACAATGAACAAATGACACCAATTGATCCACGTCTTTTATGCTTGTTACACGCTTTATGTTAGGGCTGTCATCGGATTCTATATATATTCTTTGCGGTTCTGTCATTTCCAACCTCTCTGTTTTTTGTTTCTTGAGTTTCCCTACAAAGACATAATTAAAACACCTATGAAATCAGTAAACTTGCTTCAATTTTCTTTTGGAGGTGCACTTAACATTTAAAAGAGAAGTGCACATAATCATATAAACTGAGTGCACTTCAACATGAATCCGAAGTGCAATTAATTATCTAAACTGGGTGCACTTCGTCATAAACGAGAAGTGCTCTTATGTTTCTTATGAAATGCATCAGTATAAGCAACAAAACAAAGGGCACTATTTTTTTAAACGGCAGTGCACTATATATACTATTCAGAGTCCACATTATTCTTCATGAGAAGAGCACTTCCAAGTGAAAGAGATGTCCATTATAAGTGAAAATAACAGAGGGCACTTCTATAGTGAAAACCAGTAGTATGAATACTATATTTTTTACAGGTGTACTTCAAACAAAAACAGATAAGTGCCCTTATTTTTCTTATCAAATGCATCAGTATAAGCAAAAAAACAAAGGGTACTTTTTTTAAAATGGGGGTGCACTATATATACTATTCAGAGTCCACATTATTCTTCATGAGAAGAGCATTTCCAAGTGAAAGAGAAGTCCACTATAAGTGAAAATAACATAGGGCACTTGTGCAGTTAAAACCAGTGGTATGAATACTATATTTTTTACAGTTGCACTTCAAACAAAATTAGAAGTGCTCTTAATCATCGAAAGTAAGTGCCCTTCAACATGAAAATGAAGTGTACTTAATTATCTAAACTTGGTGCACATCGTTATAAACGGGAAGTGCACTTAATCATCTGAACGGAGTGTACTTCGTTATAAACGTGAAGTGCACTTTAACCTAAAACAGAGTAGTAAAACTCGAAAACAGACATTGAACTTCATTTGTTACCTTTTGATTTTGTTTCCATTCTTGTCTTTTGCTTTTGCGATTGTCGTTCTTCATTATACTTGTCTTCCATGGGTTTATAAACCGTCATCGCTGTTTTAGTTTGTTGGTTTTCGCTGGTGTCTTCGATGAATACTACTCGTTTTTGCTCGTCTTTCTTCTTCTTCCTTATGTAAACTTGTTTCAAAAAAATATCGCATCAACAAACAACAGAATATGAGTTAATATGAGCAAATATACTCTTGTTTTAGCGAAAAAACAACATTGCATGCCAAAAAACACTATCACATTAAGGGAAAAAAAACGAACGAAAAGAAAAATATGTGTTTAGGGTTTTGATTTCTCACCAGCTTTGACTTCTGGAACTATGCGATTTTCTCCTACTTTCCTTGTAGACATGTTGTTTGAGTTGAAAAACTGCCTTGAAATCAATAGAGTTCGATGTTTTTGTGTGTTTTAGGACTGGTTTTTTGCTAGGGTTTTGAACGTTTTTCTGATTGCGATGTGAGAGGTATTGAGAAAGCAGGGAAATTGTGAGAGAGAATGAGAGAGTGTGAGAGAGAATGAGAGAGTGTGACAGAGAATTCGTAACCATAGGAGGGAAGAACGAAACTGGAGAGACAGTTAGTGAGTGGGGGGTGTGAGCGCGTGTTGTACTATTATGCTTTTTCGATCAAAATTTATCGACGGCTGTGATGAGTCCGCACAGTCCGCACATTAGTTTGAGTCCGCACCAGATCAGCCCTCTATATTGAAATATTAGAAACGACAGTATATATATGCTATTGTTCGGTCGAAAGACCGCAAGGACGGGTGCCCCTCGGGCCGCGTGGCTCCGCCCCTGCTACGGAGAATGACATACTTTGGAACTGAAATTGAATCAGACTGTGCATCTCTCATTAGGCACCTGAAGACGAATTCAAGCGACACATCCAATATGCTCAATTACATTGGCGGGCTATTTGATAAAATCAAGGAGAAATCAACAAATTTTATGCACATTGGAAGAAAGCTCAACACGGTGGCTCGCACGGTAGCACGTCATGTTTTAATTCTAATGATACAGAAGTACAAACATGTAATTTAATGCAGGAATTATTAGGGGTGAGCAAATTTATTCGATCCGGCTGATCCGATCCGAAAACCAGTTGACCCGTATTCGAAAAATCCGTATCCTATTGGATATGTTTAAATTTTATCCGTATCCGATCCGATCCGGTTTATATTACCGGATATCCAGACCGGATACGGATCATGGTAATTTTCAAACCGGATATCCGAGAATATTAATTATATTATATATATTTTCCAAAACTAGACAATATGCATGATTAATTTAATACTAATAGTTTAGTTTTAACAATGTTCATATAAAATCCACGTTAACTATACACTACATTGAGTATGAATATTTAATCCTAATGGTCTACTAAATCAAACTATGACAACAAGTGGTTTGTTCTATGTTCTTTCAAGAGAAGATGAATTTTTAATATATTCACAATAAATTATTAAATGAAAATCTGAAATATTAATTTATTATTTCTTAATTATTAGTTTTAATTATTATTTATTAGTTACATATTGATTTGAAAATAAAAAAGAAGTTAAATCATTCTTTTCTTACAAACCGGATATTTCAGATATCCGGTATAACTATCCGGTCCGATCCGGTCCATTTTAGCCGGATATCCGGCTTATACCGGATCGAATACGGATCGAGATATCACTGAAAAATTTAACCGGATATCTGGTATATCGGATCGGATCGATCCGTTTGCTCACCCCTAGGAATTATGGACTTAGCTAATCTTTAATGCTTTCAAAAAAAAGTTTAGAGTTTCAACTATTTTTTTATATTTTTATATTTTATTTTTGTTGGACCCCTTAATGAGGCCTATTGGAATGAAAGGAAGCTCGGCCCAACAAGGAAAAGGTCCAAGGCCCAGTTATGGCTTATGCCTATAAATAGGAGTTTGGAAAGTGAAAGCGACTGATCACTGTTCACTCTTGCCATTAATAGTAATTTGAGAGTTCTCTCTTCTTACTTCGTATACATCATCATCCAATACATCGTCATCATTATACCTTCGCGAACACTTTTTCCCTATTTTTCCCCGCCTCACACAATTCATATTATTCTATTTCGTATAACCTGTCTTCAGGAATGATATATAACTTGAGCGTCGGAGAGTCAAATCCAGAGGCCTCCCTCCTCTGGGTTTGATACATAGGTACACGAAGCCCCAAGCTCACACGAAGTCCAAAGTCTATACGAAGATCATCCTCCAAACTTCACGAAGAGAAGAACCATCAATCATCAAGCAAATCTCAAGCCCTCGCGTAGTGTGTTGACTACACAAAGATTCCCGGGCTCCAACACTGGCGTCGTCTGTGGGAAGGCTCTCACGAAGTTAAGAAGAGCATTTCGCGATGGTAAGAACAGTACCCACGAAGGACGATCACCTTCCGACTCGCGCCCCAACTACGTTTGGGTGTATCAATGAATCCAGTCGAGGGGTTCCACCACCGATAAATGGCGATGATGGACCCATCTAACCCAGAGACTAGGTCTCCTATCAACAATATGCCACAAGTGCTTCAACATGAAGCACTTATTCCAAATACCAAAGTCCAAGAGTCCAAGCCCCCCTTCCCTCCTAGGTACACATAACTTATCCCAACTAACCCGAGGGTGTCTCCAAAGAAACCCTCTACAGATAGATACAAGGGAGAGACGAACACTAGTAGGTAAGGGAAGAAGAGAGATCCAAAATCCAGCGCTACCCTGAAGGACCGACGCAATGAGCTCCCGTCTACCCGCGAAGGAGATGGTCTTCTTCGCCCACGCATTGAGGTAGGAGCTGATCTTGTCGAGCAGCGGCTTGAACTGAATCACCTTGAGCCCGGAGGAGCTAATCGGAACCCCAAGGTACCGGAAGGGAAAAGTGCCGGCACTAAACCCCGTGGCACCAGTCAACTCCGCACGCTCCTGGTCCGACACCGACGCCAGGTAGATAGAAGACTTCCCGACGTTGACGCTGAGCCCGGACATCTCCTTGAATCTGCCCAAACACCCCATGAGGATCCCTACAGACCCTGCATCGCCACGGCAGAAAAGCACAATGTCATCAGCGAACATCAAGTGGCTAATCCTCAAAGTATCACAGAACTGATGGAAGTGAAACGAAGGGCGGTTCGTCTCCTTTCGGATATGCCGAGATAGAATCTCCATACAAATCACAAAAAGGAGAGGGGAAAGAGGGTCTCCTTGACGGAGGCCCCTCTTACCCTCGAAAAACCCATGTATACACTTATTAACTTTGATAGAATAAGAGGCCGTGGTAACGCATTCCATCACCCATTCAATAAACCTAGGAGGAATACCGACGTGGGTTAGGGCGAACCGAATGAACTCCCAAGATACGGTGTCGTATGCTTTGGCGAGGTCAACATTAAGGAAACACCGCTTGGTGTCCCTCTTAACGTCATACCTCTTAAGGAGCTCCTGGACCAAAAAGATATTATCCGACATCAAACGACCCTCCACAAAAGCACTTTGCGCAGGGTCGATGATAGGACCAAGGCACTTCGCAAGGCGAAGCGTCATGATCTTGGATATGAGTTTATAAACCACGTTACAACAAGAAATAGGCCTATAATGCTCAACACGAGCAGAATGGTTAAATTGCTTGAGCAGCCTCCCTTTCGTAAAGAACTCCTTCACCGCAGCGCAAAGCTCTGCACCCGTCGTCTCCCACGAGGCCTTGAAGAACTTAGCCGAGAACCCGTCGGGCCCGGGGGCCTTGTCATCCCCAATGGACCAGAGCGCCTCTTTGATCTCAGCATTGGACACCGGACACGTGAGGGAGAGGCCATCGACATCCGAGATCGAGGCACCGTGCGCAAGCTCGCTAGCCAACAGCAACGAGACCTCCACATTGGCACCAAACAACCCCTTGTAGAAGCCCACAAACTCAGCCTCCACCTCCTCCGTCGATGTAGTACTACCACCACCCGCCTTCTCGATAGAAGCAATGTGACACTTGCGCCCGTTCACCTTCATAAGAGCATGAAAGTACTTAGAGCATTTATCGCTAAACAAAACATGTTTTGACTTAGCTAATTGTCTAAGAAAACACCCTTCGGTCTCATTCAGGCGTTGAGCTTTGGTCTTGGCCTCCTCCAACCTACGCTTGGCCTCCATCGAAAGCGGGTCCAGCCGACACTCCTCAAGGGCGCGAGAGAGACCAACATTGGCCTCGGCAGCCCTACTCGAAATGCGGCTAAACACAGCCTTGTTGAGCTGCTTGAGGGGGGACTTGAGGCCGCGAAGCAACTTGGAGAAGCGGTATTGATAGGTACCCCTCTCGGACGTCGCCCAATTAGCCTCCACCACCTCCTTGAACCTCGTATGGTCAGCCCACATATTAAAGAACTTGAAGTAAGCACGCTTCGTCTCGGAGATCCTGCACAAAGAAACAACACCCGGTTTGTGGTCGGATAGATGCCACTTGTCCGGGAAATTAGTATCGCAAGCAAAATCAGAACTTAACCAGCTGGGGTTAACCAACACACGGTCAAGTTTACTCCAAACAGACCCGTTAGTCCACGTAAAAGGATTGTTGTTACTAGACGGTGCATCCACAAGTCCATGACGACGACAAGCGTCAACCATGTCGTTGCACTCGTACATCGTCACCGGATCCCCATTCACTCTCTCATGGACATCCATGATTGAGTTGAAATCACCTAGGACAATCCAAGGAAGCGTATGAGCATCCAAAAGATCATCAACATGACTCCAAATGGATCTCCTAGCAACGACACTATGAAGGCCGTATACAAAGCACGCCCCGAACCTCACACCGGTAGTCCGACAAGTAGCAAGACACCCAATGTGTTGAACGGAAACGCTAACGACCTCAACATCATAAAAATCGGTATTCCAAAGCAAAAGAATACGCCCTCCATGGTCTAGGTGAAATTTCGAATCAAACTTCCACCCGGGGGCCACCGAGCGCACCAAAGTGTCTAAATTCCTACGACCATACTTGGTCTCATAAATACCGCACAAACCAACATCCAAAGAAAGAAGGACTTCTCTGAGGCCTTTTTGTTTCCGGGCTTGGCCAAGCCCTCGGATATTCCAAGATAAGATCTTCATCGGGACACCTTCGAGGATGTACCGCTATGCCTCACGGACCGTCGTAGATTCGTCTCGGCAGCCTTCACCGGGAACTTCGGAGGGGCAGCTAGGCCGATGACATACTTGTTCCTGAACGCCACTTCAGCCTCCTTAGCCTCCTTGACCTTGCGCTTCGCAAGCTTCTTACGCTGAGATCTCGACAGCGCCTTCTCGGCACTTGTTTCGAACTCCTCCAACACATCCAAGTCCGCATGCACCTCATTAAGGCCATGGTCCATGCTAGCAAAATGGTTTGTGGCCTTGAGGGGAGGGAGGTGAGTGTTCAGGATACCCTGGCGGAGTGGTGTGTGGAGGGCAAGTTTAGTGTGTCCAAAGCATATGACACCCTCCGCCCTAGGTTGCCCGTTGTGAGTTGGTCTAGGGAGGTATGGCCGGCGTTCCACACGCCCAAGCATGCTTTCATTCTTTGGCTTGCCACGCTTGGCAAGCTCTCGACCTACGATCACCTCCATTTCCTTGATGTGGACCCTACGTGCAGACTCTGTGGGACAACCCCCGAGAGTCACGATCACCTGTTCTTCGAGTGCTCCTACTCCCGGACGATCTGGCGCGCGGTGTGCGAGAGATTCCAGATTCCTCTCTCGGTGGACTCCATCTCTCAGGCGTTGCTTTGGCTCCGGCTCTATGCTAGGGAGGATGCGTGCCTCTCCAAGGCTCGTGTGTTCGCCTTCTTTGCTTCCGTGTACTTCGTGTGGCATGCTAGGAATGCCAGGATCTTCGACGACAACCGCATTCCTCCGGATGTGGTGACTCGGCTCATCATCGTGCATGTGTTCCGGCTTCTTCATAGCAAGTTCCCTTCCTCCTTGGTTGGGGCCTTGTAGGTGTTGCTTGCTCGCTTGCTGGCTCGTGTTCCTGGTTGTTCACCATTGTATGGGAGGTGTGCGTGCCTGCCCATGTTTGGTGTTTGTTCCCCTTTGTGACAAAGTATGGAAGACCTGCTTGTCTGTCCATGTTTGTTAGTTTTTTCTTCTTGTTTTGTGCCGGTGCAGGGGTGCTCTTTTTCCTCTACGATGGTTTTTCCCTTTGGGTTTTTCATCATGGAGGTTTTAATGAGGCCCAGGGTGCTTTGCCCTGCTCTTATAGCTGCACTTTTAGGTAGTCTTGGTTCTCTTGTTTGGTTTGGTGCATAGTATGGGGGGCCTACGTGCCTTCCCATGTATGCCTTTCACTCTCTTGGTGTCTTGTCTGGATTGTGTTCCCGGTTTGTTTCCTCATTTTTGAGGCATACCTTATATGAATTAACCTTTAAAACCAAAAAGAAGAAGAATTTGAAGAATTCCAAGACTGGAGAGATACATGGAAAACCGTGTCCACCCGTCAAAAGGATCCCGCCATGGAAGAGGTACAGGTGAGAACACCCCCTCTGACTACTACTCGTGTGGCACGTATACAGATACGTACAACTACTATGATCACGCACCATACAAACCAGAGCACATGCGTGGTCTAGAGCAGCCACGATTTCACCCTCAGTTCCAACCACCTCGCGAGCAGCTATACTAGGGGCCGCACACGAGAACACCTCTGTACGCTAATGGCCCACCCCCTTTCCCTCATAACCCCTACTTCCCCATGTATGCTCCAAGGCAACCTCGCAAAGCCTCTACAATCTTCGCAGAACATATAACGCGTACTCCCGTACGCAACGACTTCAAATACCCGGCGATGAAAGACTACACGGGTAAAGAGGATCCCACTGAGCATGCCAACCGGTACAATTATGCTATGCTCGCGAGCAACGCTGATGATGTAATGATGTGAAAAGGGTTTCAAAACACTCTATCTGGGGCAGCTCTGAGCTGGATTCTAGGTCTCCCCAAGGGTATTATAAGCAGCTTCGTGGACCTTGAGAGTAGGTTCCTAACGCATTTCAGCACCTCACAAAAGCAAGAAGTCGTAGTGCAGCACACTGCAGGCATCCAACAAGGTCCAGAAAATCTTTGGTTGATAACGTGGTGAGGTTCACGGTCGTTGTTATCCAGGCCAGTGACTTCAAGGATGATACGGCCTGCTACGTGATCCTGCGTGGTCTTTGCGACGACACCGAATTCAAGGATAGAATGAGCAGGAAGAAGTGAAACACGTATGAGAGGATGCTGGAAAAAGCCTATTAACAGATTCAGGGTGAACTGATAACCGGCCATGGCTCGCGTAGGCAGAATCAGAAAGGCGATCAATCCTGAGTCCGAAAAGGCATCACAATCAGAACCGACAGAGAAAGCAAGAGTATGATATGCGAGCAAACATCACGCAACCCAGGGACCAGCAGGGGAGGTTCCAAGCTCAAAATCTGATGGCCAATGTCACCCATGGAGGTAACCAGAGGGGAAAGAAGGCGATGGAACGAAGGCCTGTATGGTGCGAAAGGCACAACACCACGGAACACGATTCCTCGGAATGTCGCTCTATCAGACGAGAAGCAGAGATGGAGGATCGGAAAGTAATGGCCGCGCAACGAACCGGGGCAAATCCACCACGCCGTGACCAAAACAATCGTGGCTAGGCCCAAAATTTCCCTCAGCCGGATGAGTTCGTAGGAACCATCTCGGGTAGACATACCCCCAGAATTGCGATAGGGTCGAGCAACGGAGAGCGTCCAATACCATTCTGCCGTCGGGAAGGCCCCTCATGATTGTAAGGGAAGAAAAGCGGGCACTGTACCAAGTGACTTTTAGCAAAAAAGATGTAAACGAATGGGCCATGTGAAGTGCAGATCCGCTTGTAATCCACATCCATCTCGACACGAAGATTGTGAAAAGGGCCATGATTGATACAAGCAGCGCAACAGATATCTTGTACTGGGATGCCTTCAAAAAGTTGGGCATTGATAAAAGCCATCTAAGGCCAACGCAGTGCAACCTCGTAGGGTTTATAGGTGATTCGGTGAAGGCATCCAGGATAATCACGCTGGAGATGATTCTCAAAGATGAAGGAGGTCCGCGAAGACAGTGTTCTATTGATTTTCTTGTGATTCCAATGACACCCTCCTACAACGCGATCATAGGTCGTGACTCGCTGACCAGATCTGAAGCAACTGTGTCGATCAGCCATTTTTGCTTGAAGTTCCTAATGGTCTGTGGTATTGGGACTGCACGTGGAAACCAAGAATAGAGTCAAACTTGCTATCACTCAACAGAAAAGGGTAAGCAGAAGGCAGTTCACACCATCCAAGTATACGTTAGTCCTGGAGACGAAGAGCAAGCAAAGTTAGATCCCTGAACATCGATCCTTTCAGACACTCAGACTGAAGCACCAACCCTCCTCGCGAGACACACTATCGTGCCGTTTGAATCTGATCACGAGAAGTTGTTTGTCAGAAGAGGGTTGCAACCCTTAGTAACAGGAGAAGTTGTGAAGCTCTTATCCGTTTCGCGAGATGTCTTTGCCTGGACACGTCACGACCTTAAAGGGATCCCGCCCGAGGTGATGAGCCACTCTTTGGCTATCCATCCTAACTCAGTGTCGAAGAGACAGCGTAAAAGGAAACAAGTAGGACCCAAAAACATAGCCGCGAGGACAGAGTTAGCGAAGATCGTCAAGGCAGGTTTCGTGGAGCCCGTTCAGTATCCAAAATAGCTCGCGGATGTTTTAATGGTACCAAATAAAGATACCAGGAAATGGCGCATGTGCGTAGACTTTACATATTTGAACAAGGCTTGCCCGAAAGACAGTTACCCATTGCCTATCATCGATCAGCTTGTTGATTCTACTACCGGACACGGAGCATTAAGCTTTCTTGACGCGTACTCAAGGTATAACCAAGTACCCATAAACCCCTCCAACAATGAGCACACCGCTTTCATCACTGACAAAGGCACCTTTTAATATAAGATGGTGCCATTCGGGCTGAAGAACGCGGGGGATACTTTCTAGCTCCTCGTAGACAAGATCTTCAGGGGTATGATGGGGAAAACATTGGAGGCATAGGTGGACGATATTGTCGTAAAAAGAAAGAAACAAGAAGATCATGTACGCGATCTAGCAGAGGTGTTCGACACTTTACGTAAGTACGAGATGAGCCTGAATCCCGAGAAACGCGTCTTCGGGGTAACAGAAGGAAAGTTCCTAGGGTTTCAAATCAGCAACAGCGGAATCGAAATCAACCCCGTGAAGGTCAAGGCGATCCTTAATATGAAACCGCCAAGAAGTATCAATGAGGTCCAAAGGTTCATTGGGTCTGTGAACTACTTGGGAAGATTTTGTGCGAAGCTCGCTGAAAGAAACTTGCCGTTTTTTAATCATCTGAGGAGGCCAAAAAATTTTCAATGGACAGATGAATGTTCAGAGGCGTTCGCAAAACTAAAAGAGCACCTCACCCAATTACCAATGCTATCTTCCCCCGGTAGAGGAGAGAATCTACAGTTGTACATCTCAACAAGTGAAAAGGCAGTAAGCGCGGTTCTAACTCGCGAAGCTCAGAAACCAGTGTATTTCGTAAGCAAAGCATTACTCACCACTGAAGAGCACTACGTGCTGGTAGAGAAGGCAGTCTTCGTGTTAATCATAGCAGCGTAGACTAAGACCATACTTCCACGCACACACCATCCAAGTAATAACTAATCCCCCCTTACACAGCCTCCTATACCGACCTACGACTTCTGGACGATTCACGAAGTGAGTGATTGAGCTGTCCGAATTCGACGTCGAACACAGACCAAGACCAGCCATAAAAGCACAAGCATTAGCAGATTTTATTGTTGAGACCAGTTTTCGCGAATCTACCTGTGACGCAGATGAAAGGGTATGAAAGTTGTACATGGACGGGGCAGTGAACACAGAGGGTTGTGGGGCAGGCATGGCCCTTATTTCACCAGAAGGGATAGTTCACAAACACGCGATCAACTTGAACTTTGTCGCGACTAATAATGAAGTTGAGTATGACCATACTTCCACGCACACACCATCCAAGTATTAACTAACCCCCCCTTACACAGCCTCCTATATCGACCTACGACTTCTGGATGATTCACGAAGTGAGTGATTGAGCTGTCCGGATTCGACGTCGAATACAGACCAAGACCATCCATCAAAGCACAAGCATTAGCAGATTTTATTGTTGAGACCAGTTTTCGCGAATCTACCCGTGACGCAGATGAAAGGGTATGGAAGTTGTACGTGGACGGGGCAATGAACGCAGATGAAAGGGTATGAAGCGTTGATTGCAGGGATGGAAATTGCCTTGGCTAACTTAGTAGAGAAGGTGGAGCATTTTTGTGATTCTGAGGTAGTGGTACAGCAGATGCAGGGAGTATACGAAGCCAAAACGGGTAATTTACCAAAATACCTTGCCAGGGCCCACACCCTCCGTTCTTTGTTCAATCAGTTCTTGCTCACAGTTATCCCTCGCAAGAAGAATGAGGAGGCAGACAATCTTGCGAAGATGGCATCCAGATTAAGGCTGAAAGAAGAAAGTAAAGATTCCAAGCCCGTATGGACACGACAAAGTGATGAGAGAGCCATAAGGAAACTATTCGGAATGATGGCCATAGACATGGAAGTTGATGATTGGCGCAGTCCGATCATGAAATACCTAGCTGACGGTATTGTCCCAGAAAATCCTCGCGGAAGGCGTAAACTAGAGGTACAAGCAGCGCGTTTCTACATTAACCAGGGAGAATTGTACAAACGGGGGTTCATGAGCCGAGAGTTGCGGTGCCTTTCAGTAGAAGACGGTAAAAACATGATTATAGAGCTGCATGCCGGGTTATGCGGAACACACGCCGGATGGAGAGCCCTAGTATACAAAGCCCTACGACAGGGGCACTACTGGTTGTCCATGAGAAAAGATGCTCTTAAGTACGCACGTGAGTGTCAAGCATGTCAGCTTCACGCCCCGACATCCCATCAGCCGGGGGTAGAGATGCAGATCATGGCAGGTCCTTGCCCCTTCACGATGTGGGGGTTTGGATTTATTGGGTCTGTTCTCGCTGAAGGCGCCGAGACAGTTAGAATTCATCATTGTGGCAATAGATTACTTCACAAAGTGGATCAAAGCAGTACCGCTCGCAAACACAACCATGGCTAGCGTAAAGAAGTTCCTCATCTGCCATTATAGGTTACCCCAGGAGATAGTCACGGACAAGGGACCACAGTTCAACACTCTAAAGTTCGTACAGTGGTGCAATGATCTCGACATTTGCCTCAAATTCGCGTCGGTGGCACACCCCCATTGCAACAGCCAAGTAGAGGCCGCAAACAAGATTATAGTCACTGATTTGAAGAAACATCTAGATGGCGCACAAGGGAAATGGGCGGAGGTACTTCCACTAGTCTTATGGGCGAATTGCACCACCAGCAAAAAGGCAACTAGCGAAACTCCATTCACGTTAGCCTACGGGATAGAGGAGGTTGTCCCGGTAGAACATATCTTCCCGATTGACAGGATGTTGCACTTTGATAGCATCACGAACGACGAAAAAACGCAGATCGAGCTCCACCTACGCGAAGAAACTAGAGCCATGGCCTCCATCCGGGCCTCCAATTACAAAGTCGGGGTCGCCAAGTATTATAACAAGTCTATAAAGCCAAGGGGTTTCACGAAAGGTGATCGTGTTCTGTCCAAAACCGAAGGCGGCAAGCTAGACCCAAACTGGGAGAGACCATACATTGTAGATGACGAAGTCGCTCCGGGGGCATACAAGCTAAAGGACTTTACCGGTAACCGCATCGCAAACTCTTGGAACATGATGCGGTTACGAAGGTACTATCCCTCAAGCCACACCCATCAGGTATATTTTCATAACACATTCATATATAACCTTTCGCGAGAGGGCGATACTAACAATGCAATCATTATCGGAAATTGAATAAACTTCGTCAAGGAGGAATAAGCTAACACAAGCACGGTAGTTTACGCGAATTTCGAGGTACGGTGTACCTTTCGTAGTTAGTAAAAACCAAAATAATTCTAGAGGAATAAAGCTCATTTTTTCCCAGAATAAAAATCCTTCTTCACATGAAGCACTCTAAAAGACGTATAAGCCTCCGTTGAGAAGGAGCAACGCCAAGTAAGCCTCCCTGGCCCAGGAGCATTGATCATGTAAGCCTTCACAAGAGAATGAAGCAAAAAGCCTCCAGTTGGAGCAAAGCATCCCGAGAGGAAAGAGGAGGTAAAACTCATAATTCTTCCCATTTCCATTTTAAGGAAGGATATATAACCAGGCGAAGGCCTCACTCACTAAAACATCGTGTACAGGAAAGAAGAAACTGATTTACAGAAGCAGAATTAATGCTCACAGGCAAGACAAGCTCGAGTACACAGGTAACTCATGACCCTTCAAGAAAGAACCCCCAATAAAACGCATGCTCACCCTTATTTCGCACAAGATACCCGCAGATATAGACAAAAAAGCGATCATCCCTGGTGAACGCAAAATCCCTGGTGACGTCACACTGAAAGTAGACCAGGTAAGCCAACTACATAACTTCTAGAAAGAACCCACGGATAAAAGATGGGTTACAATATTCTATTTGTTCAGGGAAATGCGAAGGCCTAAGGAGAAGAAAGCATGCAACGCAAAGGCACGGGGACAAGTTAGGCTGCGTATTACTAATTACCGCATTAATTCTTTTCAAAGATTGTAAGAGCACGTTTTTAAATAGATATCATATTCCAAAAGGTAAAAGTAGTTCATGACAATTCATTCTTACTATTTCATGTAATCTACACGAAATAGCAAGGGGGTTAGTGTATAGTGAGTCAACTTCCAAAACAATACAACTTCCAGAGCAAAATACAAACAAACAAAACCCCCCGAAACATCATGGTTAGAACGATTCACTCATAGCGATTTGGAGAAGGCGGTGGTGATGCAAAGAAAGTGGCAAATGGGTTAGGAAGGAAATGGATCTTGTCAGGAACCACCCCATCACTAAGGTTAAAAGCACGAACATTCCAAGCCTCCAAGGGGTCCTCGCCATCATCCACAAAGGTACCCACATTTGGAGGGATATACGATGGAGGAAACGATTCGTACCCCATACGATCATCTTTGTCAAGCACGAAGTCTCGTAATCCCCCTTTCTCCAACTACGCCTTGGTCATAATATGATAGAGAGATAGACGATAGATGCCATCATAAGAAGCACAGTAGGCTCCGCGATACCCGCTCATATACTCGTAGACTGCTTGGAAGCGAGCATCCCTTACTTCCTTCGCGTACTTAGCTTTCAAATTGGAAACCTCCTTAGCATGTTGAGCCTTCAGAATGTCCAGCTCATTCGAAACCCGAATGGACTCTTCTCGGCACGAACTCTCCTTTTCTTCTCCTCTTCAACCTCCTTCGTAGATTTCTTCAGATCCTCGCATAGAAACTCAACGGTATCACTATGGCCTTACTCATCCGAGTCATGCGAGGCCGCCGTGTAAATAAGTTGCATAGCCTGAATAATAATTGATTAATACAGAAATCAAATATAAAACGAGATGAATAAACGCAAAAACACAGCAGAAGAAGAAGTTATTCGCGAGAGACGATCCCGTTGTCTAACTCATCCTGGATAACCTGTGGAAGGGCAAGAAGAAGCTCAGGAACCATTAACACAATGGTCGTCTCTGTGTAAGGAATAACATCATCAGGAGGGCCTTCCCGTTTTGAGCTTGTCCCAAATTTGCAAGGCTTTTTGGCTCGAGAACCTCCTTTTTTGTGCGACGCCCCCTCTGTCTTCTTCCTTTTACGCAAACCACCAACACCAGCGCCAGATGGTGGCTTAGGATGAGAAGGTTGAGAATCAATGATGAGCTTTTGTTTGCGAGGGGCACTGTCGACACCCTTGGATACCACTCCAATGTCACCAGACTTCTCCACACTCGCTACCTTGCCCTTGCCGCGCCTAGCACCCACGTTGGGAAGGAAATCCAGGAGGGAGAAGTAACTTGCACCTGCACAATATAAGAACATTAGACAACGGTAAAAGTCCATTCCAAACAACATTAGCAAGAACACAACCAACAGGAGGCTGAGGAGGGCTAAGACCCCTCTCTTCATGAAGTTTGTTGGTTATTTCACGAACGAAAACCTGTAAGAGGAGGAAGGATAATCTGTGTACTTCTCAAGATACTTGCATTTAATGTCCTTGTCCACAAAATATTAGGAAAGTATAAGCTCGTTTGGATATGGTATGCGAAGGAATCTTTGGGAGGAGGTCTGATCAAGAACCATTGTTTCTTCCATACTGTCTCGTTCATGGGCATCTTCCAAGCTAGGTCCACTAATGTGCACATAGAATATAAACCCTCGTTACCCGTTATTTTCTTTGGCAAATATACAAAGTTAAAACGCAAAGCTGAAGGTCTCGCACCAATATTCTGAGACCGCATGGTATAGACCGTAACTGCCCACCAGAACATCGGATGGAGCTGAGTAGGGATAAAACGATTCTCCTCCAGGTATTGCTTGACCCATGGGAGAAGGGGAAGACGAAATTCGCCCTCCATTGATTGTTTACTCATCGCGAACCACCCATTATAGTTATACGCCATCTTACACCTCTCTTCGGGGAGCGTCAGGATGGTGCCTTTTGGAAAAGGGTACAAACTGGCTATCTTCTGCAGCTTTGCGAGAGTAAGGACAGAGCGCTCCTCCGCGAATTCATTCTCCAAATCCTTCGGCCTATAACCCGAAATACATCCGGTATAGATCTGCACATGAAGGCACTTATCCTTATAGCCTTCCGGGATTTCAATAACAGGCTTCACGAGGGTGGAAGTTCCCGGTCTAAGGGCCACCAGAGCTTGCTCCCCTTGCGCGAAAACGGTACATATAGGAGAGGCATCGTGGTTTGTGTTAGATGAAGAAGCGCTAGACGAAGATGTCGAACACGAGGTGTCCGAAGATCTAGAACCTAAATTTAAGCATAAGTTAGTTCTCAGGAGTGTGATAAATATAAGAGATTCTTGCGAAGTATCATTTAAGAAAACCCAAAACTTTCGCGAAAAAATCATTTATCAATCCCAAGAAAAAAACTTAGATGCTCAGTCCGAATAAGGAAGAACGAAAGACAGGGGTAAAGGGGGAGTTTCCCGTTTGACGTCTTGGAGAATGTGACAAGAACGAAACGGCAGGAGCAGTGATTTGACAGGGAGGGAATTTGAAAAGACCTATGATGTGACAATGGAAAATTAAGAGGAGCCGGGAAAAGAAATAGGCGGCGGCGGAGGATAGGGGTTGAAAGCCCTCTGAAAGTACCCGAAGAAGCTAAGGACGGGAGTCCCCCCCCCCTTTTCCGGCGCCTTTTCCTCCGCCTCAAATAAACCTGTCTCGCCCTCGCCGGAATAACATGCCGGAGGAAGAAACATAAGCAATGAAGTACGAAAAAGATAGCAATCCGAGGAAAAAGGGCTAACCTGACATGGCGGACGGAGACGCAAGAAGAGTCGTAGGAGGATGGGTGGAGAACCCGCGGTGCCAGCAACGAGCCAGTGCAACCAGAACAAACACCAGAGGGGAAGAAGGTTGTCGGAGAAGAAGGGTGATCCGAGAGGGTTTTCCAGTGATGGATGAGAAAGTGAGAGGAGAAGTGAAGCATCTAACATCAGATCCCGCTTTTATAGCGCAATTGGAAGGTCAATGGTCCTCCAATCAGAGACAAACATATGGAGAAGAGGGGAAACCCTAAACTCGTGCGCGTTCAGGGCCATACGAAGGGTCCCAATATGTAGACTACGCTTTATGTGTGTTCACACGTAAACCCTAGGGGGGGTGGATGTTGGACCCCCTAATGAGGCCCATTGGAATGAAAGGAAGCGCAACCCAACAAGGAAAAGGTCCAAGGCCCAATAGGCTTATGCCTACAAATAGGAGTTTGGAAAGTGAAAGCGACTAATTACTGTTCACTCTTGCCATTAATAGTAATTTGAGAGCTCTCTCTTCTTACTTCGTATACATCATCATCCAATATATCGTCATCATTATACCTTCGCAAACACTTTTTCCCTCTTCTCCCTGCCTCACGCAATTCATATTATTCTATTTCGTATAACCTGTCTTCATGAATGATATCTAACTTGAGTGTCGGAGAGTCAAATCCAGAGGCCTCCCTCCTCTGGGTTTGATATGCAGGTACACGAAGCCCCAAGCCCACACGAAGTTAAAGTCTATACAAAGATCATCCTCCAAACTTCACAAAGAGAAGAACCATCAATCATCAAGCAAATCTCAAGCCCTCGCGCAGTGTGTTGACTACACGAAGATTCCCGGGCTCCTACAATTCATTTGATGTTGGAGATTTTGTAATAAATTTATCTTACCAAAAGTAGATCTAAAGACTAAAGAAAGGGATTCATTAAGAATGATTATTAAAATGAAAATGTAAAATCACGATTTATATGATTTATACATACATGTATATTAATTTTGTACATGTATATGCATGATTTTGATAAGTGCAAATACATAAACATTTAATTCAAAATCCTTAATTGAGTGCACATGGATTTCGTCTTTGAAGTACATGAATTCTATAATTATATAAATATTAGAAATGAAAAAGAATTAATGTATATACGGATAAAAAAACTATACACATCCTTTTAGGGAAATTCATGCACATACATATAAAAATCGCCGCACATATAAGCTATGCGATATTTTCACATGCAAAATCATTTTTGTGGAAGAAGCTCAATTGTGTTACCATACGATGAAAGAAACATCTTAATAGAAATTTACATATGCTATTAAGGACTATTACTATAGAATTAATTTTAATGATAAAGTGGACCATTCTGAAGGAACTGTTATGAGAAACATCTTAATAGAAATTTACATATGCTATTAAGGACTTTACCGGTCAGCTTTTGATCGACTCAGCGATTTGGATTGACTTTTACCGATTCTATTGAAGTATACAACAGTTTCCATTCTCATATCGATAACCATTCTTGCTTGAACCGAACTCAATTTTAAGATACATGAGTGTGGGTAGCTTGTAACCACTAGAGGATCTAGACCCAGTGAACATTTTTTATATAATAAATTTTATATTCAATACAAAAAGTACATAAAGGAAATAGGATGAATGATAATATGAATCCCTGTCACACAGTTTACCTATTAATAATTTAATATCATACATATATTGGCTTTAAAAAATCTATAAAAGAAATTCCCGACTACGTTATAAAGTTTTCAGTTATCTCTTGGAATTTTAGCTCCCCGTATCTATAAATCCTGGCCACGCACCTGGTACTGAAATTTTAATATTTAAACTAAGGAAAACTAAAATTCTAAAAAAAACTTTTGCATCTCAAATTCTACTTTGTCTTGGAGAGTGTACAAGACATAATATTAGTTCGAATGGAAACCTGCTGTCTCATATATGAATCAAGATTATTAATGAGGATGCAACCTGTAACAGAATCAAAAGATACAGAAATGGTCAAATATTTTTTCTGATAGTGAATCAAGCTCACAGTACAAATGAAATCTCCAAAATTCAAAATAGTTTAATAGCAAGGTAGAAGTACCATAGCGAGTAATTAATGGAGATCCATATCTTAGGAATAAATAGCAAAAAGACAATGAAGTTGATGTTCTTCAGAGAAATTTATTTCTTTCCTTTCTTCATATATACTCCAGTTGTTGATTCAATTTTCAACTTTGTCCACATTCAACATATGAAGAAAAACTGTACCCTTCTTTTCACTTTCTTTGCTTCTTCTTCTTCTTCTTGTTATTCATTCCCCACACCTCTTTAAAACATGTATAAAATTTTGCATGTGCTTACAAAACTGTTATACCAGGGTCTCTGATTTCCAATCAGGAAACATATCTCATATCATCAACACCGCTGATTATGCATGGCCCTTTTTTCTTTTTCAGAAATCTCAATTTTGACAGCTTTGTAATATTAGTAGAAATAGTAAGTTCGTACATACTTTGACATTCAACTTGTACTACCTACTACCTCTTTCTGTTCTTGAATAAATACACACCTTTGCAATATAACACTTCTTAATAACAACGATCTTAGATATGTTAATTGAAGGAATTGTGTCCTTTAATCAAATGTGCAATTACTAAATATGAAATAGGATATTTAATGAAGATTTATAATCCGATTATTTTAGATAGTCATAGTGCTTTGCTAGAAGCCAACTATGATTAATGGATTTTATGTTATAAAATTCATTGCTATTACAATTGGGTCCTACGAGGTCACACCATAAGAGTATATGGACTGGATCAATATTTGGGAGATTATATAAAGTATATAATATAAAGTTATACAAGATATAACTTAGAGTTTATTAATGATAAAGAGTTATTATTAATATAAGTATAAATTTATATGTAAATCTATATAGATATATTTAATTAGAAGATCAAATATATCTATTGGTGGATTATATATATGGTTGATCTTTCGTTGAGAAAGAGATCAGTTCATTTTTTTTCTACAAACCAAAAGCTCTAAAAAGTTCTCTCTCAAAAGACAAGCCTTTTATTCTTCGTTCTAGCAATCGGAGAAGAAGGCGATCCAGATCTCTCTGCTCGGGGTGGACTAACTAGAGGAGCTTCATTTGCGGCTCTCGATCTTCTCGTTCATCCGGAAATTCACGCATCAAGAGGTATTATTTCTTCTATACCTGAATCCAATTGATTTATGCTAGATCCTACGTTTAGATGTTAGGAAATCGTTTCCTGCAATTCCGCTTATACGCATCTAAATCCCAACAGTGGTATCAGAGCCTCTTGCATAAATTAATTGGTTCAAATTTTTGATGTATGTTCATAATTATTTCAATTTCAAAGTTAAAGATCTGAATTTTAATCAATTTGTCAAGGAATTTTATTTTACATAATTTCATTAAAATTAAGTCAAAAAGTTTGATTTTAAGAGAAAAAAAATATTTATATATCCACTCTCGGTAATTGTTACCGAGAGCAGCGAAGGTGTGGCCAAATTCTGGTTCTCATCGGTGGCCAACCTCAGTTGCCTTATCGTCTTGGTTCATCCGTGGACGGAGAAAAACGCCGCACACCTAATGCATGGAGAGCAGGCGCCGGTGTTGCAATTTCCGGCGGCCTTTGCTTCGTTAGGATTGGACTCCGGCGAACCCACCATCGGAACCTTACGCCAACGACGACATCAGATCTGGGCGGAATCGTTCCTGGCGAGTCCTGGCTGAGGGCTAGATGAGCCAGATCTGGTCGAACCGGACGTGGCACAGACTAGATGGTCATCTGGTTGCGCGAATCCAGGCGGCCACTCCATGGCTTCATGTGGCACCGGTGGTGTGCGGTTGTGCACTGATGTACAACTTTTGGGAAGAAGGCCCAATTGAAGGGAAATCTGATTAGGCCCAACTGCAGGAAAGTCTGATTAGGCCCAACCGAAGGGAATTCTAATTAGGCCCAACCGAAGGGTCCGATTAATATCCAATATTGGATAAATCAGATTAAAATTAAATTTTTTTATAGATATTATTTATTGAATAAATCGGATTTATTTGATCAATAAAGAAAGAGTTTATTTTGGAATATTCTCTATCAATTTAAATAAGATTTATTTTGATAAATAAAGATTTAATTATTCTATAAGATATAGAGATATTTTATTTAGTTAATTTTGAATTAATATAATTAAATTTTATCTAAGAATATTAGATTCTATCTTTGACAAATTTATAATTTGTTAGTTGAGCTTTGGTAGGAATATTAAAGCTCAATGTATTTCTCTGTGTTTTGATGATAACAAACTAATATGTTTAATCTCTTAGTGTTTTTAAGCCTTCCAGGTCATTGCCATACTTGTAAGGATGCGCTTAAGTCACTTAGAGATGCGCTTGACTGGTCACAGTCGCGCTTAACACCAAGCGGAGAAATCAAGTTTCGCAAAACGGTGTTTCAATAAATCCTGTCAACGTACAGATGTGAGTGTAGGCGTGCTTCTAAGCCATTGAAGATGCGCTTGAAGCAAAAGGAGAAAGTTGATCACGAGGTTCCACTGAAGCTTAGGGTGTGCCAGAGCGCAGGAGAACAAATCTAGACGCTTCGAAGGCTGGTAAAGTGGGAGAGTGCAAGTTGCGTGCACAGGAAGGTGCGAGAAGAACTTCACACTCTTTGGGACGCTACTCCAGGGATCGCCAGCGTGGCAAGAGTTTGTTAGAGCTTAAAGCACACGGATTGCTTATGTGGCGTGGATCAACACATGGAGAACAAAACCAAATCACTCCAAGCCGTTGATTAATTCTGGTGAAGTGATCAAGGCACACGGATTGATGAGGTGGCTATTGCTTAGTCTTCTAGTTTGTTACAAGGAATTAAGCAAGGGTAGCTTAAGGTTTTTGTATAAATAGAGGACTATAGCATTCACTCTAATGAGGAGATCAGAGGGATTTCGAAGCTGTAATACAAAGTGAGTAGTTCATAGGGAAAGCTAGGGGTGCTTAGATTGATTACTCAGGTTTGTATTCAGAGAGAGTGTAGAGCCATTTGTTCTTGAGCTGATTGGTTGTATTGTGAGGAGAAAGCTTACAAGTGAGCTTCTCGTGTTGAAGCAAGAGATTGTAACCCTATTCAATCAATACAAAATTAGTGGTGAGTTTTATCCCGAGTCAATTAGTGGCTTAGGGTTCTCACCTTGGAAAAAACTCTTGTGTTGTGTGCAAATAGAAGTGCGCTTTAATAACTTAAAGCGCGCTTTATTGTCGTCTGACCACTTCCGCACTTAAAGGACATTAGTAAATTCATCACTAAGTGTCCTACATTGGTCAAGCGCATCTCAAGTATCGAAAGCGCAATTCAATACTAGTGAAGCGCATCTAAGGCTTAATGAACCTTAGAGACAAAAGACAATAGCTGATCAAAACACGTATTTTCTACTTTGGTAACGTGTTATTTCCAACATAATTAATATTAGATATTAATTTTATTCAGATCTTTATTGAATTGAAATAATGAGAAATCGTTTCTAATTCTAAATAGTTAATATGATTAATTATTTATGCTTTTTATTTGGATAAAGAGCATCTCCCATTTATATAATATAATAAATATTATAATTGCATGCTTGTTTTATATCATGATATTATTGCATGTGGTGACTAGTATGGCCCAAATTAGGATAGATAAATACGATCTGCGTATCATTATGTTTTTCTTGTACACGATCTGCGTATCGTTATGTATTTTTTTGTAATTTAAATTTATGCAAGAGTATTTTATTTCAAAATTTATGTAATACAAGAAGACGAAGATCCTATAAGGCTTGAAGGATGGTGATCCAAGATATCAAGACTTTCGAAGATTAGATCTTTTAGAGGCCATACTAGGAACCAACCACTATTACTGCATTGTGTGAATGTCTTATAATTTCTTGCTTTGCATGTTTGTTTGTCTGTTTATGTTATTTTGTTCACTTATAGATAGACAATCATTGCATGCTTAGTCCCTTAAAAGAATATTGAGATTGCCTTTCCATGTCATAACCACGAGGCCTTTGGGATTCGTTGGATAGTTTTTGCCTTAGCAAGGTGTCCTTCTTTGACCATTTGGCTAGTGCGGGTATGTCTAATAGGGGCATGCTGCCTTGATATGGTTTGACTCAACAAGAGACCAAAAGACTCATTTTTGGATCTTGAGGCATAGGATGCGCTTAACATTAGATGTGGCCATCAACCAAGAATTATAAGGAGTTATAATTAGTAAAAAGTTACTTACCTTGCTTACATGAGACTTGGGGAAGTGCCTTAGTACGCTCGAGTTTCATCTAAAATAGGATCTTGGAATCATTTTACTCACAAGGGACAAATTAAATTGAGTAGAATGTGCAATAACTTAGTTTTATAACCTTTTATGATTTTAAGTTCTTGCATTTCATGCATAATTTATCTGCATGTTTTTTCAATTTTTGTTTTGTAGTCACTATGTCCAGCGAAAAACCTCAAATTCACACTACGCTCAATAGTTGAGAAAAACAGGCTGAACGATGCCAATTTCCTCGATTGGGAAAGGCAACTGAGAATTGTTCTCAGGTCTGAGCAACAAGAGGATGTCTTAAGCAAACCCATTCTTGAATTGTCTGACACCTCATCTGATGAGGAAAAGGCCAATTACAAGAACATTTGTGAAAGGTCAAGACGTGTAACTTGCCTCATGCTTGCAGCTATGGAGCCTGGTCTTCAACAGAGGTTTGAAGATCAGGATGCATACACGATAATGAAAAATCTTAGAGATCTTTTCAAAGAGCAAGCAAGGATTGAGAGGTATGAGACCCTCAAGTACATATACGTTATTGAAATCTTATCAACTAGCTCCAAGTATTGGGTATTAGATACCGGTTGTGGTTCTCACATTATTTCGAATGTACATGGACTGCGAAATAGGAGATGGTTGCAGAGAGGAGAGATAGATTTCCGCGTTGGAAATGGAGCAGCAGTTGCTGCAATAGAAACCGGAGATTATAGTCTACCTCTACCTTCTGGATTAGTTTTAGAACTTAATAATTGTTATTTTGTTCCTTCAATTTCTAGAAATTTGATTTCATGTTCAGCTTTGCGTCATGAGGGCTATGAACTTATTATTGTTGATAATGGTTTTGACATTTACAAGAATGATATTTTCTACGCTCATGCCAGTGAGAATAGTACTAGACTATACATATTAGAGGCTCAAATCTGAAGTATATAACGTTGTTACAAAAAGGCAAAAGTCGAATAATATAAGTGAAGCCAACCTATGGTATTGTCGCTTGGGCCACATTAGCATCAAACGCATGAAAGAACTCCAACGTGTTGGTCGTCTGAAATCATTTGATTTTGAATCTTTTGAAACATGCGAATCATGCCTAATGGGGAAGATGACAATGTCACCTTTCACTGGTACAAGTGAAAGAACTACTGAGCTATTAGCTCTCATACATACTGATGTTTGTGGACCTATGAGCACAGCAGCTATGAGAGGCTATCGATACTTCATTACATTTACTGATGACTTTAGTAGATATGGGTATATCTATCTAATGAAACATAAATCTGAATCTTTTGAAAAGTTCAAAGAATTTCAAAATGAAGTTGAAACACAAACTGACAAGAAGATAAAGAAACTTCGATCAGATCGAGGGGGTGAATATCTGAGCCAAGAATTCGACCATCATTTAAGGAGTTGTGGCATAATAACACAACTCACTCCACCAGGTACACCACAACTGAATGGTGTGTCTGAAAGGAGAAACAGGACATTGTTAGACATGGTCCGATCCATGATGAGTTTTGCTGATCTTCCGACATCCTTCTGGGGTTATGCCCTCACTACTGCTGCGTTCACACTAAACATGACTCCGTCACGATCAGTTGACAAGACACCACATGAGATATGGTTTGGGAAGCCTCCCAGCTTGTCATTTCTGAAAGTCTGGGGATGCGAGACTTACGTAAAGCGTTTACTATCTGATAAGCTCGCACCTAAATCAGACAAATGCTTTTTTATAGGTTACCCCAAGGAAACGAGGGGTTATTATTTCTACAATCTCGTTGAGAACAAATGCTTTGAGTATGTGCCTTTTTGGAAAAGGATTTCTTTTCCAAGAAGTCAAGTGGGAGAAATGTCCAGCTTGATGAGATTCAAGTTGAGCAACAAACTCTACAGCAAGAGAACATAGAAGATGTCATAGAGGAACTTGATTTTGGAATATTACCTTCTGAAGGTGAAACTATCCAAAATCAAGATGTAATTCCTCAAGCAGATGAAGCAACTGAGGTACCACATACTGATGTGGTCAATCCTCCTGCTGAAGTCTCTCCAGTTGTAGGACCACTTTGGAGATCAGACGGGCTAAGGAGGCGACCTAGACGACATGAGGATTTCGTCCCGACTGCTAACATTGATATTCTATTTTTAGAGAATGATGAGCCTGCTACCTATAAACAAGCTATGGCGGACACCAGCTCCGAAAAATGGCTTGCAACCATGAAATCCGAAATGGACTCCATGTCTGAAAATCAAGTATGGGACTTGATAGATTTGCTTGATGGGGTGAAACCCATTGGATGCAAATGGGTCTTTAAGATTAAGACAGACAAGGATGGAAATGTTTCTGTTTATAAGGCGAGATTAGTTGCCAAAGGATTTAGACAAGTTCATGGTATTGACTATGATGAAACATTCTCATCGGTCGTAATGATCAGGTCCATTAGGATAATCCTAGCTATTGCCGCTTATTATGACTATGAGATATGGCAAATGGATGTCAAAACCGCTTTTCTAAATGGAAATTTAGAAGAGAATGTATACATGATGCAACCAGAAGGTTTTGAGGATCCTAAGAATCCTAGGAAAGTATGCAAGCTTAAGAAGTCTATCTATGGACTTAAGCAAGCATCTAGGAGTTGGAACCTTCGTTTTGATGAAGTAGTCAAAAAGTTTGATTTCATCAGATGCGAAGAAGAGCCCTGTGTTTACAAGAAGTTTAGTGGGAGCAAAGTGGTCTTCCTAGTTCTATATGTGGATGACATATTACTCATTGAAAATGATATTCCTATGTTGGAGACAGTTAAGGAATGGCTTAAGAAGAATTTTTCAATGAAAGATATAGGAGAGGCAAAGTACATATTAGGCATAAAGATCTATAGAGATAGATCTAGGAGACTTATTGGTCTAAGTCAAGGAACTTATATAGATAAAATCCTTGCTAGATTCAATATGATGAATTCCAAGAAAGGATTTCTTCCTATGCAACATGGCTTACATCTCAGCAAAAGCTAGTGTCCTAAAACACCTGGTGAAACTGAGAGAATGAGTAAGATTCCTTATGCTTCAGCCATAGGATCTATCATGTATGCTATGACATGTACTCGCCCAGATGTTGCGCACGCTTTAAGTATGTGCAGCAGATACCAATCAAACCCTGGAGAGGCACATTGGTGTGCGACCAAGAACATTCTAAAGTACTTAAGAAGGACTAAGGATGACGTTTTGGTGTATGGAGGTGATGACGAGTTAATCGTCAAGGGCTATACTGATGCGAGTTTCCAGACAGACAGAGATGATTTTGAATCTCAGTCAGGGTACGTCTTCATTTTGAATGGAGGAGCCGTCAGCTGGAAAAGCTCAAAGCAAGGGACAATAGCAGATTCTACAACGGAAGCAGAGTACATTGCTGCTAGTGAAGCAGCTAAGGAGGCTGTCTGGATTAGACAGTTTATAGCTGAGCTTGGTGTCGTTCCTAGCATTTCTAGAGTTATTGACGTCTATTGTGATAACAATGACGCCGTTGCTCAAGCCAAGGAACCTAGCTCTAGTTCTAGATCCAGACATGTCCTACGGAAGTATCACATGATCAAACACTATGTTGATAGAGGTGATGTGAGGATGTGCAAAGTGCACACATATGATAACATTGCAGATCCATTAACCAAGCCCATGCCTAGGCCCAAGCATGAGAGTCACACTCGGGCCAAAGGGCTCAAACACATTGGAGAATTGTTTTGAAATATTTGTTTTTGATAAAACTTGTTTATCGTTATTACAAACACTTATGCTTGATTCATATATATGATTTTCGTATTATTATTTAAATTACTTGGATTTGAATAAAGTATCCAAATAATTTTGTAGTTAACAAATGGGTCCATCAAAACTGTTCTGGTGGATGAAGCCCCATTAAGTGTTGGTCCTTCTTCGTCTTCGTGCGATGTTGTGATAATCCTGGAAACCTTCTACGGATCGTGTAAGTTCACTTTCCGAACAAGATAATTCGACCCTATAGAAATGCCAGGGTTACACGAATTCCTTGCGGGGATAATCCGAGAAGGGACCATCAAATTCAGGCACTTATGAAATTTGATCTGAGAAGTCGAGCAGTTGTACACACGAAATCGTTCTCATTCCATTTCTTTCGTGCTCAATATCGTCTCCTGTATATAGAACCGAAAACCCCATGAAAGTAATGGGTTCACCACGAAACAGAGTGGGCAGTTGAACAGCACAAAAACTGAATTGGCGGTTGGGCAGTTATACACCCACGTCTGGTTGATAAACCATTAACCGCAGATACTACTCGCCGAGTATCTTCACGAGGTGCTCATCGAGTACCTGCTGACGGCCAAAAAATACGTATAACAAATAGTCTCTGGGAGACCATCTGCTCGACGAGTATCTCTCCAAGATGCTCGTCGAGAACCTATACACCATGCTCGTCGAGAACCTCGACGACCAAAGTATCTTTCCAAAATATCCGTCGAGAACCAATCCATCATGTGCTCGTCGAGGACCTCTCGTCGATGACCTCTCGAACAAGCTCGTCGAGGACCTCTCGTCGAGAACCTCTCGAACACGTGCTCGTCGAGTACCTCTCGAACAAGCTCGTCGAGGACCTCTCGCCGAGAACCTCTCGAGCGAGCTCGTCGAGGACCTCTCGTCGAGTTCGTCGAGGACCTCTCGTCGAGAACCTTCTTGAAGCGCATCAAGAGCGCTGAGAACCTCTCGAGCGCATTCCCCTCGAGGACCTCTCGTCCGAGTTCGTCGAGTACCTCCCGAACAAGCTCGTCGAGAACCTCTCGAGAGAGCTCGTCGAGAACCTTCTTGAAGCGCATCAAGGGCGCTGAGAACCTCTCGAGCGCATTCCCCTCGAGGACCTCTCGTCCGAGTTCGTCGAGTACCTCCCGAACAAGCTCGTCGAGAACCTCTCGAGCGAGCTCGTCGAGAACCTTCTTGAAGCGCATCAAGGGCGCTGAGAACCTCTCGAGCGCATTCCCCTCGACCCTGTTTCATAGTTGTGATCGATGAACCGTTAGCTCAACAAGCGTGCACTCCGCACTAACCCAGACTTGTTTCCGAGCCTCACGATAAACCGCATCAGTTCTAGTAAATCACATTACGACTAAAATGAATTGATGACACTAAAATCACCAACAAATCCCCCCCATTTTAGTGTAATCCTTGATCTACGTAGTACATATAAAGATATATACACAATTTTAACATACAGACATAACGATCAAACAAATGCATAAATGAAAATGTCTTGCGATTGAATTTCCACCTTAGTACAATACACATTCCAAATACTCGAGAATCGGGGTGTCGTAACGATTGAACCCGTCAACCCATCTGAATACTTGAAGATATTG
The DNA here is from genome assembly GCF_046119375.1 of Phyllobates terribilis. NCBI lineage: Eukaryota > Metazoa > Chordata > Amphibia > Anura > Dendrobatidae > Phyllobates > Phyllobates terribilis. Next base: position 17,264 of record NW_027367149.1, on the reverse strand, counting down.
TACACACATGTTTAAACAACACTCTACTAGTCATACTTGACACTATACAAGCCTTGTGTCCTTATCCATTCATAAGCATATAGGAAGCCAAGTCCAAGCTTCTTGAAGCGGCTAAACTTCATGCTCATATAGGTGGTTCTTTTAGTCTTGCCCCTGCGTAAGCAATTTTTCAAAAGAACCATTAAGAAGATGTACTTCAACCTAACATCACTCACAGGTCCGAGCGCATACCTTGGGATACATGTTGCGCTCCAATCTCCAACTATGGTCTTTCCACATTGAATTCAACTTCTAACGTTGTATTAGAAGGGAATTGGGTATACCATAACTGGTAGATTTAGATAGACTTTAATCCCATCCCAATCACCGACTTAATCACTAAGTCTCTTCCTAACCCCTTCGTCAAGTGGTCAGCCAAGTTTTGTTGCGACCGAACAAACTCAATAGATATCACACCATTCATGATTAGCTCCCTAATCATACCATGTCTAACACCCAAGTGTCTAGACTTGCCATTGTAAATTTGACTATAAGCTTTAGCCAAGGTGGCAGCGCTATCACAACGGATAGAAATGGGTGATATCGGCTTAGGCCATATCGGAACCTCATACACTAAGTTCCTTAGCCATTCCGCTTCTTTCCCAGCGGCAGCTAATGCAACAAACTCAGATTCCATAGTGGAACTTGTAAATGCAAGTTTGTTTCTTAGAAGCCCATGAAATGGCACCTCCCCCGAGCAAGAACACCCATCCGCTCGTCGAGGATCTGTCATCATTGTTTATCCAACTAGCATCCGAATAACCCTCTATCACCGAAGGAAATCCCATGTATGACAGACCATGCATCATAGTACCTTTTAGATACTTGAAAACCCTTGTTATAGCATGCCAATGATGTCTACTAGGGTTACTAGTGAATCTGCTCAACTTACCAACCGCATAGGCTATATCCGGTCGAGTGCTAGTCATGGCATACATCAAACAGCCTATGGCTTTTGAGTATTCAAGTTGATCCACAGGTTTCCCTGTATTAGGCATAAGCTTTGCTTCCATATCCATGGGAGTGCTAACCGGAGAACAACTTTCATGATTGAACCTTTTGAGAATCTTCTCAATGTAATGAGATTGTGTAATCACAAACCCTTTGTGTTGGAAATAACACGTTACCAAAGTAGAAAACACGTGTTTTGATCAGCTATTGTTCTCTGTCACTAAGGTTCATTAAGCCTTAGTTGCGCTTAACAAGGATTCAATTGCGCTTTGAATGCTTGGCTTGCGCTTAACCTTTGTTGAACTGTTAGTAATGAATTTACTAAAAGTCCTTAAGTGCGGAAAAGGTTAGACAGACAATAAAGCGCGCTTTAAGATGTTAAAGCGCACCTATATTTGCACACACAAGAATTTCAAAAGGTGAGAACCCTAAGTCACTAGCTGACTCGGGATAAAACTCACCACTACACTTGTATTGATTAAGAAGTGATTACAATCTCTCGCTTCAACACAAGAAGCTCACTCGTAAGCACTCTCTCTACAATACTCTCAGTTCAGCTCTTTGAAGAACAAAGGCACTCTCAACACTCTCTGATTACAAACGAAATATCTCTTAAGCTCTCTCTAGCTTCCTATATTCTCAATGTTTGCAACCCTTAAAATGAATGAAATAGTACTCTATTTATACACAAGTCCTAAGCTAACCCTATAGCTTAACCGTGTAACAAACTGAGACTATATAAAATGCCACCTCATCAATCCGTGTGCCTTGATCATTTCACCAGAATTAATCAACGGCTTGGAGTGATTTGGTTTTGTTCTCCATGTGTTGATCCACGCCACATAAGCAATCCGTGTGCTTTTAGCTCTAACAAACTCTTGCCACGCTGGCGATCCCTGGAGTAGCGTCCCAAAGAGTGTGAAGTTCTTCTCGCACCTTCCTGTGCACGCAACTTGCACTCTCCCGCCTTACCAGCCTTCGAAGCGTCTAGATTTGTTCTCCTGTGCTCTGGCACACCCTAAGCTTCAGTGGAACTTCGTGATCAACTTTCTTCAACTACATTCAAGCGCATCCCTATGCCCTCGAAGCTCGATCACTCTTACTTCTTGGTCTTGAATGAATTTATTAAACACCGTTTGCGAAACTTACTTTCTCCGCTTGGTGTTAAGCGCGACTGTGACCAGTCAAGCGCATCTCTAAGTGACTTAAGCGCATCCTTACAAATATGGCAATGACCTGGAAGGCTTAAAAACACTAAGAGATTAAACATATTAGTTTGTTATCATCAAAACACAGAGAAATACATTGAGCTTTAATATTCCTACCAAAGCTCAACTAACAATTTCCCCCTTTTTGATGATGACAAACTATATAACAGGTAAGCTCATGAATACTTTCTTAAGTGACCAAAATGAAATCAATAATATCAATTTAATCAAGTATTCAGATTCGGAATTGAATCAAAGTAACTTACCAAGGTACTTAACCATACCAGTTTTCAATTCCCCCTGAATTCAAGCACGATCTCATACTTCCCCCTTAATCAAAGAGAAATTTACCTGTGTTTTTCCCCCTTTTGACATCATCGAAAATTTCAAAGCAGAGTCATACGGTAAGAAAGATAGTAGAGTGCGCTTGCTAGCTAAGACGTCAACAAATCTTAAGAAAGAAAAGTGAGCAACTCAAGTAAAGACAAGTCAAGTTAGTAAGGCTCTCAGAGATATAAAAATCAGAAGCATACTATATTGTCATTTCAAGTACAAACTGCACAAAAGAAGTTGGAGTCCTAGCGAGCTAATTCAAAAAATCACAAAAACATAGCAGAGAGAAAAAAAGAGAATCAGCAAATGCGCTTAGAAGCGCAACCATCACAACGACTCATGGGCTACCACCCCGTTCTTCATTGAACTTATCCTGAACAAGCCTTAGTATTGACGACATTATCTCTACCATTTCTTCAAGACGCTTCTCTACCCGTTCCTGATGCGCTTCCATAGAAGCGACTATAGCAGATATGTCACTGGAACTGGAGGAGACCCGAGCTCGAGGACTCAACTCAGAGCGCGAGCTGGAGGGAAGTTTCTCCTCATTCTTGGGTAGAAGGAGTGCAACAATGGCGTCAGTTGTAAGGAAAGTAGAGCAAGCATAATCAGGAAGAGAGTTATCATACAATCCATCTGCGCGGAGCATCTTGCAGATTAGGTGAGGGAATGGTAGAGGGCCTAAAGTTGCAGCGCGGCATAGCACCAGGTGGCTCAACATGAGCTGAGCTGTATTGACTACCTGATTGGAGATTACGGCAGCCATGATGCAGCAGTCAGCTATGGTCACCTTATCACGGTCATAGTCCCTTGGCGTGATATTGGTGATGATGAAATGATGAAGAAGGCGCTTAGAGGGTCGAAGAAGGTCAACTGAAAGCGTACCTTTTGGAACATTCTGACCAAACACTACCTTTTTCAGTGCAGACGCCCCTGCCGGCCAATTCTTCTTGTATAGCCTGCCAAAACCACTGGATTGCTCCGTTAGCCCAATCGCTTTAGCCAAATCCTTTACCCTGAAACTTTCCTTTGTATTTCCTCTCCAGGTAAACGTGACTGAGCTGTACTCTGGATTCGGTGGTGGATACTCCAACGCTGCATAAAATTGGTATACCATGGAGTTGTTGCAGCGCGCTGGTTCAGTTTCCAGCGTGTCCCAGCCCTGAAAGCTTAGCCAAGTGGCAAACCGGGCAACGTGGGACGAGTCTTGGAGACCCGTGAGTAGATCCTGAGTGACGATTTCTGGGAAGAGGAGGGAGCGTTTCTGTACACCTTGAGGGACAGAAGGGAAGTCAGATAAAGTTGATACCTTGGTGCGCTTTGAACGAGTAGAAGTGCCGACTGGCTTAGTAGTAGGCGGTGGGGAGTCATGTTCCGAGCCATCAGACGACTCGTGCTCAGAGATTGGAGGAGGAGGAGCAGCAGCCTTGCGCTTTTTACCTTTGCGACGAAGCGCGTCACTCAGCCTATCAGGCTTCTGGGATGGAAGCGGCAGAGGAGTTGGTGCGCTTGAACTGGGCAGAGGCTGGATATCCTCATCTGCGTCTGAATCTGAAGGAATTGACGCTAGGAACTGGAAGTGCTCGTCTTGTGGAGAGAGAAGCGCATGCCCTGGAGATCTTGTTTTTGACCCCGGGCGAGAGGGTGTATCAACTGAAAGAACCCCTTTACCTTTAGCTGGGGTTGTGTGTGAGGTCTCTGCCTGAATGCGGCCAAGCTCTTGAACTGGATCGTAGCCAGCGAGCTCTAGGTCTTGGGCCAACAAGTCCAAATCAACTGGAGGCATATGGGCGAATTTAGGCTTAGAAGGTGTTTTGGAAAGGCTTTTTGAGGAGGGAGAGGGTGCAGTAGTAAGGTCAATATGAGAAGATGGACCTTTTGGAGATTTAGGAACAGGGGTGGTTGTAGGAGGTGGTTGTTTAGGGGAGGCCGTTTTAGTGGGAGATGTTACCTCATGGGACACCTGCTTGGATGGAGGCGGTGAAGAAGATGTAGCTTGGACAAGTGATTGAAACTTCGCACGAGTTTCTGGGTCAAGCTCGGTGAGGGCGCTCAGAATTTTGTCCATGGTAGCAAGTAGAAAATAAATTGGAGAAGGGAGAGTAGAAGAGGAGAGTAAGTGTAAAGGAGTAAAGATGGGAAGGTAGAATTGTAGGGCAAATACCTCGTATTTAGCTCTTTACATCAACTCGGAACCGCTTCAACGAACCAATCACAAAATAGAGCCGTTACCACCAACGGTCCAATAAAATCGCGGCGCAGATCTCTAACGGCTAGATTTCCGACCGTTGCACTGTAAATAGCCGTTACATCACACATGAGCGGCGCGCTTTAATTACGAGAAAAGCCTTGCTTAATTGTTAAGCAAACCCAACCACGAAGGAAACCACCCTGATGCGCTACAAAGCGCAATGTACTGACTGTCCCAAATGCGCTGAACACTGAAGCGCATGCCTAAACATCACTGATAGCAAGAACTGAAGAAGCACAACACTGATTGAGATGAGTAGTCATGAGAGTGTGATGTCCAGTTCAATTTTTCAAACCACAATGTAAAGCAATTAATGAATGGAAGATGCACATTTCATATAGGGGACATTAGAGCATTCAATCACTCAAGTTGATGTGGACGTATGTGCATATACATGTAGTATGGTAATTGAGGCTTTATGTCACCAAATGAATACTTCTCTTGTGTAGAGCTCAATAAGGACGAGAGAAGCGTTACATCTAGTCAGGCTAGGGACACCGATGCAATGGATCATTTCTTAGGCATATAATATGGGTAGAAGACGATCACCATTGTCAAGTTTTGGCAAATAAGAGCATGCATGGATTAAGATTATATCAAATCGCGCCAAACAAGTCAGACAAGTTCAATACTTATTCAGTTCAAGAGTCAATCAAAAGCATGCAGACTCAAAGCTATCAAGCGCAAGCGACCATAGTTCGTACCTTGATACTAAGCTCGCTAGTTCTAGTCAAATAGAGAAATACTTACAGGGCCATTGCCTCGAAGCTAATGGAGCTGAATGAGACCAAGCTGAACCCTGAGGTTTAAGAATACCTGACGATTAAGCGCCTTAGTGAAGATATCTGCCAATTGCCCTTCTGAAGATACGTGAATAAGCTCAATATTCTTGCGCTCCACATGGTCTCTCAGAAAATGATGTCTTACGTCGATGTGCTTCGTTCTTGTATGATGGACAGGATTCTTCGAAACACATATAGCGCTAGTATTATCACAAAATATAGATATAGTGTCAAGAGTAATACCATAGTCAACGAGCTGTTGCTTTATCCACAACACTTGTGCGCAACATTGCGCTGCCGCTATGTATTCAGCCTCAGTCGTTGAAAGCGCTATGCAGTTTTGTTTCTTGGATCCCCAGGAGACTAAGCAGGGACCAAGGAACTGTGCCATGCCACTAGTGCTCTTTCTATCAGCCAAATAACCTGCATAATCTGCATCGGTATAGCCAACAAGAGAAAGACCGCCCCCTTTGGAGTACCAAAGGCAAAGATCGTCAGACCCTTTTAAATACCTGAAGATGCGCTTTACATGAGCAAGGTGAGAAGCGCGAGGGTCTGACTGGGATCGAGCGCATACACTAACAGCAAAAACAATATCGGGACGTGAAGCAGTCAAATACATTAGAGAACCTATCATACCTCGATACAAGGTTTCATCTACCTTCTCAGCCATAAGATCTGTGTCCAGTTTTGTAGTAGTGGAGAGAGGAGTAGGGCAAGGTTTAGAGTTTTCCATTTGATACTTCTTAAGCAACTCTTTGATGTATTTCTGCTGGTGAATCTCAATGCCTTCATCCATTTGGTTGACTTGAAGCCCTAGAAAGTACTTAAGCTCACCAATCATGCTCATGCTGAACTTGAGGCTCATGGTGTTCTTAAAGTCGTCTACTAGCTGCAAGTTAGTAGAACCAAATATAATATCATCAACATAAATTTGAACAATGAGAATATCACCTTTCACTTCCCTTATGAAGAGGGTTTTGTCCACCAAACCTCTCTTGTAGTCATTTGCCAACAAGTACTTAGATAGACAGTCATACCAAGCGCGAGGGGCTTGTTTTAGTCCATATAGCGCTTTGTCAAGAAAGTACACGTGGTCTGGATAAGCTGGATCTTCAAATCCTGGTGGTTGCTTGACATAGACCTCCTCATTAAGCTTACCATTGAGAAAGGCTGTCTTCACATCCATTTGAAATAGCTTGAATCCTTTGTGCGCTGCGTAGGCTATCAACAGTCGAATTGCCTCTAGACGAGCTACTGGTGCGTACGTTTCATCGTAGTCAATGCCCTCTTGTTGATTGTAACCTTGTGCAACAAGACGCGCTTTGTTTCGTACCACCTCTCCACTATCATCCAGCTTGTTTCTGTATACCCAGCGCATTCCAATTATGCTTCTATCACCTGGCCGGGGTACTAGACGCCAAACTTGGTTGCGCTTGAACTCCTCCAACTCTTCTTGCATGGCTATTATCCAATCTGGATCTTGAAGCGCAACTTGTATGGACTTGGGTTCCTGTAAAGAAACAAAAGCACTACAAGCAAGCATGTTATGAACGTTAGAGCGAGTCTGGGTACCTTTTTCATACTGAGATATGATCGCAGAAACTGGATGAGAGTTCAACTGTTGATAATCGCGCACGGTGACCTCTGTGTTGTCTGGTAGCTTCATCGTTGTAGTTTTGGACAGGCTTTCACTACCACCAGAAAGGCCACTGGGACTCGCTTGAGAACTTCCAGGTTGCGCTTCACCAATACTAGGTCCCGCTTGAGAGCTAGAAGGGGTAGAAGAAGTAACAGAGGGAGTTACCTGACCTGGAGAAAGAGGTGAAGAGGGAGCAAGAACATTAATGGATGGTCCACTTTCATGATCTTCATTCTGAGTGTTGTTCTCTTGAGTTGCTTCTTCTCTGGAAATGCAAGCTTCTGTGACCAAAGGCAGAGAAGCGCATCTTCCACTATCATCGTCGTCACTTTCCATACCTGAAGAAGGAACAGAAGGTTGCGCTTGAGGATTGGGAAGAGAAGCTGGAAGTGGATCATGACTGGAAAATGGATCATCGTTGAATTCTGGAACACTTTCAAGCTCTCCTTCGTTGAATTTCACGTGGATGCTATCTTCTTCCATCTGAGTTCTCAGATTGAGTACTCTATATCCTTGACTTGTAGGTGCATATCCAAGGAAGATAGCCTCGTCATTCCTAGCATCGAATTTACCCAAAAGATCTCTCCCATTGTTATGGACGTAACACTTGCAACCAAACACCCTTAGGTGAGAGATATTTGGTGTACGCCCTTTAAGCAGTTCATAGGGAGTTTTCTCAAGAATAGGCCTTAAGAAGGCACGGTTAGTTATATAACATGCAGTGCTCACAGCTTGAGCCCAATAGTGTGAAGCGACACCACTAGAGAGTAGCATTGTGCGTGCCATCTCTTGAAGTGTCCTATTCTTGCGCTCAACCACACCATTTTGCTCAGGGGTTCTAGGGGTGGAGAAATTATGATCAATACCCCTATCCTCACAAAATGATAGGAACTCACCATTTTTGAATTCAGTTCCATTGTCAGAACGAATTGAACAAATGGGGAGCCCTAGCTTCTTTTCCAGTAAAAGCGCAAGAGCTTGAAACTTTGCAAAGGTTTCGCTCTTGTGCTTCAAGAAAAGAGTCCAGGTATAGCGAGAATAGTCATCAACTATTACAAAAATATAGCGATTACCTCCCTTACTCTGCGTTCGTAGTGGTCCACATAAGTCCATGTGGAGAAGCTCAAGGGGAGCTTTAGTCTGCACTACCTTGATAGAGGGAAAGGAGCTACGAGTCGCTTTAGCCTTTGAGCAGTCTGAGCATGAAGTCATGGATTCTACCTTGATGCGAGGAAGACCACGAACAAGATCTTTGGACTGAAGCTTGTTGAGTAGATGTAGACTTGCGTGTCCCATTCTCTTGTGCCAAAGATTTGTTGTCTCAGCGAGTGTAGCTAGACAAAGGTTGCGCTTAGGAGAGAAGGAGTGGTCGAAGAGGTAGGTGTTATCTATGCGCTTGCCCTTGAGAAGCACCTCTTGTTCAGGGTTGACCACTGCACACTCAGTTGTGCTAAACCATACATTATTACCTCCTTGGTCGCATAGTTGTGCTACACTCAGTAGATTGAACCTGAGGTTCTCTACTAAGTTTACATCTCCTATCTGAATAGCGTTGTTGAGATGCGCTCGTCCTTTAGCAATGATCTTACCTTGCTTTTTGTCACCGAAGGAGACGTTGCCTCCTTCCTTAGCTTGGAATGAACGTAGTAACTGTGGATCACCCGTCATATGGCACGAGCAACCGCTGTCGATATACCACCTACATTTCATCCCAACCTGCAATAATAGAGATCAAGCTTTGATCTCCCATCGAAGCTTGCGCTTCGTGGGAACATTAGACATAGCTATTTCTGAGCTAGTCTTTTGGACTGGCTCATAATAGCTAGGATCGTTCAGATCTAACACAATGTGAGGTCGCGCTGGACGAAGCGCACCTCTGTGTCCTGAAGCGCAACCGTGCTCAACTGAGGACTGTTGAATACGTGTACGCTTGCCTTTATTTTTAGCCATTGGCTTATAAGGCTTACTCTTAAGAACCTTCAATTCTCTGCACTCACGCTTGTCATGTCCATTTTGACCACAAAATGTACAGTAATGGTTACCTCTTACATAACCATACTTGCCCTTTCCCGGTCTAAATGGTTCTTTCTTTTGCAAGACGGGAGGCTTTGTTGGGGTAAGCGCTTGTTTCTTATACAGATGATGCGCTTTTCCCCCACGAAACCACTCTTTGGTTTCTGAAGGTTGTTCCTCAAGTACCTTAATCCTGCTCTTTAAATGAGAGTTTTCACTCTTGTAAGCAGTAAGGTCTTGTTCAAGTGATTTGATCTTAGAAGATATTTCACTTGCTTGAGGAGGAATGGAGGAGGAGGAAGATTCCTGGGGGTCATAACCCAATCCAGGTCTAGCTTTAACGAAACCTGTTTGAGAAACAGATTTTGTTTCAACTAACTTTGTAAGAACATCAAGCTTTGATATGATCTGATCAAGCTTAACGTCTTTGGTTGAGACAGAGTTACCTTCTAACCCTTTACCATGACAAAGTTCACAAGATTTAGAAGGGAGTGTGTTTTTGTCATGTAAATGTTTAGAAAGCTCAACCAGTTCTTCCTTAGCATTATCTAGTTCAACATGCCGTGCTCTAGCATCAGTTACTAGAGACTTATGTTGAACCATAAGCTCTTTTAGAAGATGGACAAGATTGCGCTTGGGAAGAATATCAAGGTTCAGGTCATTTACCTCAATCTCAGATCCAGAGTCTGAGTCAGATGCGGCGCCAGCCATTAAGCACATATCAGGTTGCGCTCCATCGTCCGACTCATCATCAGATTCTCCCCAAAGTGTGACGAAGGCTTGCTTGGGGGGCTGTTTTGAGCTGGATCCTGGATTCACCTTAGGATGAGGGCACGCTTTGGCGAGGTGACCTTTCTCATTGCAGTTGAAACAGGTGAAGTCCCTGAGGTCGCGCTGCTTATATGTAGAGTCGCGCTTTTGTTTGATGAAAAACTTTTTCACAACTTTGGTCATCATAGCAACGTCCCTATCATCGTCGTCTTCTCCTTCTTCATCATTTTCAAGTTTTTGAAGAACACGAGACAACTTGAGCGCCATCCCTCTGTTCTCTCGTTCTGATTGTTTTTCCTCGTTGTTCTTGATTTCCTGCACTTTAAATTTACCTGCAAGCACAGAGATAGGCAAATTCCTAGTTTCCTTGGACTGAAGAAGGATTTGCTTGAGGGTTGTATACTTTGAGTTCACTCCATGAATGAACGCCATAGAATACTCCCAAGCTTTCTTTCTCCATTCCAGCAGAAAAGCATCTTGTCATACAAGATTTGGCACCGGGAATGATAATCAGAGACGAGCTCAGTTTCCCCATTCGAATGGAACAAAACTCGCGATTAAGCTCAAAGATACGGTTGTCCTTCATATCATCACTGCCAGAGTGCATGTTTATGATAGCCTTCCACATATCTTGAGCAGTGGAAAGAGACATTACCTTGTCTATATCTTTTCGTGAAAGGGCATTAAGAATGAGCTGTCGCGCTTTAGCATTCTTCTCCATAAGCTGGTACTCTTTTGCTTCCCATTTCGAGTCATCCGCTTCGGAGATTTTCTCATCACCTTTTTCGATAATCTTCCAGCACTGGTAGTCGGTCTGCTGGATGTAATTCCTCGTCATAGTGAGCCACCATTCAAGTTCGCCTTCAACAAGGACATGGGGCTTGGCGAGAGAAATACCGAGGTTGAAGCTGGCCATCGTTCTAGACTTGAGAACCCTTTTTTGAACCTGCAAAAGGATTAGTGCAAATAGCTAACCAAGCTCTGATACCAATTGTTGGAAATAACACGTTACCAAAGTAGAAAACACGTGTTTTGATCAGCTATTGTTCTCTGTCACTAAGGTTCATTAAGCCTTAGTTGCGCTTAACAAGGATTCAATTGCGCTTTGAATGCTTGGCTTGCGCTTAACCTTTGTTGAACTGTTAGTAATGAATTTACTAAAGTCCTTAAGTGCGGAAAAGGTTAGACAGACAATAAAGCGCGCTTTAAGATGTTAAAGCGCACCTATATTTGCACACACAAGAATTTCAAAAGGTGAGAACCCTAAGTCACTAGCTGACTCGGGATAAAACTCACCACTACACTTGTATTGATTAAGAAGTGATTACAATCTCTCGCTTCAACACAAGAAGCTCACTCGTAAGCACTCTCTCTACAATACTCTCAGTTCAGCTCTTTGAAGAACAAAGGCACTCTCAACACTCTCTGATTACAAACGAAATATCTCTTAAGCTCTCTCTAGCTTCCTATATTCTCAATGTTTGCAACCCTTAAAATGAATGAAATAGTACTCTATTTATACACAAGTCCTAAGCTAACCCTATAGCTTAACCGTGTAACAAACTGAGACTATATAAAATGCCACCTCATCAATCCGTGTGCCTTGATCATTTCACCAGAATTAATCAACGGCTTGGAGTGATTTGGTTTTGTTCTCCATGTGTTGATCCACGCCACATAAGCAATCCGTGTGCTTTTAGCTCTAACAAACTCTTGCCACGCTGGCGATCCCTGGAGTAGCGTCCCAAAGAGTGTGAAGTTCTTCTCGCACCTTCCTGTGCACGCAACTTGCACTCTCCCGCCTTACCAGCCTTCGAAGCGTCTAGATTTGTTCTCCTGTGCTCTGGCACACCCTAAGCTTCAGTGGAACTTCGTGATCAACTTTCTTCAACTACATTCAAGCGCATCCCTATGCCCTCGAAGCTCGATCACTCTTACTTCTTGGTCTTGAATGAATTTATTAAACACCGTTTGCGAAACTTACTTTCTCCGCTTGGTGTTAAGCGCGACTGTGACCAGTCAAGCGCATCTCTAAGTGACTTAAGCGCATCCTTACAAATATGGCAATGACCTGGAAGGCTTAAAAACACTAAGAGATTAAACATATTAGTTTGTTATCATCAAAACACAGAGAAATACATTGAGCTTTAATATTCCTACCAAAGCTCAACTAACACTTTGTTCTCCCTCTTGATTTTTATACCAAGGATTACGTCCGCTTCTCCCATATCTTTCATGGAAAATCTGGATGACAAAAATTTCTTGGTCTTATCAACCTGATTTTGGTCAGTACCGAAATCAACATGTCGTCCACATATAAGCAAATGATTACACCCTTCCCGAGCGCATCGAACTTGCTATATACACACTTGTCCGCTTGGTTTAGAATGAAACCACTCGACAAGACAACCTCATCAAACTTTTGATGCCATTGTTTTGGTGCTTGTTTCAGCCCATACAATGATTTAATCAACTTACACACCTTATGCTCATTACCGGGCAATACAAATCCTTCCGGTTGCTTCATGTACACTTCCTCTTCTAAATCTCCATTTAGAAAAGCCGTTTTTACATCCATTTGATGGATCACTAGATTGTTTATAGCCGCCAAGGCAATTAACAATCTAATAGTAGTGATACGAGCAACAGGAGCATATGTATCAAAATAATCGATACCTTCCCTTTGTCTAAAGCCTTGGATGACCAATCGCGCTTTAAACTTGTCGATTGTCCCATCTACTTTCACCTTCCTCTTGAAGATCCATTTGTAGCCCAGTGGCTTACAACCTGGTGGTAAGTCAGATAATATCCAAGTATTATTCTCCATGATTGAGCCAATCTCATCGTCGATCGCTTCTTTCCAAAAGCTAGAGTCTCGAGATTTGATGGCCTCATCATATGTCCTTGGATCCTCCTCAATACTGTAACAATACGAGTATTGGGACTCAATTTGATCCTTTGATCCCTCAACTAAATACAGTTGAAGATCAGAGCCATAAAATTCAGGTTTCCTCCTTGCTCTTTTGCTTCGACGAGGTTCATGCGCTTCTCGTCGAACATCAGGTTCTCGACGAGGTTCATGCGCTTCTCGTCGAACATCAAGTTCTCGACGAAGTTCATGCGCTACACTTGGTACATCAATCAATTGATCATCCCTTAGAGTTTCATCAGAACTTGGTATAGCATACCTTGGTCTAGGTATTGAAGAGAATCGTTTCTCATCAAAAATAACATCTTTCGATTCTATAATTGTATTAATAGAAACCGAGTCATTAGGTTCTATAACATAGAACCTATAGGCCTTGGAATGCTCAGCATATCCAACAAAGATGCAATCGATCCCTTTTTCACCCAAAGTTTTCCTTTTAGGGTCCGGTAATCTAACCACGGCCCTACAACCCCAAACTCGCAAAAATGACAAGTTAGGACGTTTCTTATACCAAAGTTCATATGGGGTAGTCTTGTTCCTTTTATTAGGAACCCTATTTAATAAATAGCAAGCCGTTAACATGGCTTCTCCCCAGAACCCCTCGCTCAATCCTGAGTGAGATAACATGGCATTTACCATTTCCTTAAGAGCTCTATTTTTCCTCTCGGCCACACCATTTTGTTGTGGTGTATAAGGAGCCGTAGTCTCATGAATAATCCCCATGGACTGGAAAAATACGGATCATAGTATTCACCACCTCTATCCGTGCGTAAAGTTTTATTAAACCATTTTGTTGCAATTCAACCTCAGATTTATAAATACGAAATTTATCTAAGGCCTCGTCCTTCGAATGAAGTAAATACACATAACAAAACCTAGATGCATCATCTATGAAAGTAATAACATACCTTTTATTCCCTAATGATGGTGTACCGTGCAAGTCACAAAGATCACTATGAACCAATTCAAGTATAACAGAATTCCTAATTATACTTTTACAAGGTTGTCGAGTTATCTTTGTCAACATGCACGTTGAACATTTTCCAATGTTCCCATCAAACACAGGAATTAAGTCATGTTTCGCCATATCATTCATCCTCTTATAGTGCACATGTCCTAAACGAGCATGCCACAATGATGAGTCATTCATACTCGTCGAGGACATACAGGCACTCGACGAGGACACAGCAGCACTCGTTGAGGACATACCAACACTCGTCGAGGACATAGCAGTGCTCGTCGAGGACATAAAAGCACTCGACGAGGACATAAATGCAGACCCAGAATTATGCGGTACTCCGTTCAAATTCATCATGAACATACCATTATTATAATATCCGGAACCAAAATACACTCCACATTTCGACAGAATAAATTTGTCGGATTCACATACTTGTTTAAAACCAAGTTTGTTTAAAACTGGCCCAGAGATAAGGGTTCTTCCGTAACTTAGGTACATACAAAACATTACATAACAACAAAGTTTTTCCTGAACTAAATTCTAGCGACACACTTCCTTTGCCTTCCACGGGAGCGTAATGATCATCCCCCATGTAAAGAACCGAACCGTCATCCACTGGTACAAGCGACTTGAACCAGCAACGATCCTTGCAAACGTGTGTAGTGGCGCCAAAATCTATCCACCACGCGACCGCATCATCCTGCACATAATATGCCTCAGAAATTAGTGAAACTGAATATTCAAATACATCATTCAAATCACTATTTAGATTCTGACCTTGCGCTCGGATTGATCCGAAGACCCTTTTCCCGAACCACTTGCGCTCGCGTTCACGTGCTTCTTGCCAGACCGGCAATCCCGCTTGAAGTGGCCTGTTTTGCCACACTTCCAACACTCGAGCTTCGGTTTCTTGTTAGAACCGAAACTACCCTTGTGGTTATTGGGAGCACGTTTCTTCCCTTTGCCCTTGTTAAAGTTTTTGCCACCCTCTTCGATCATGTTGACCGAGGGTCCAGCAATACCTTTGCCCTTTCCCTTATCATCTTCCGAAGCCCTTAGGGACTCCTCGATGTGAATATGGCTACCAAGTTGAACTAGTGATAGTTCATCTTTCCCATGCTTCAGAGTATGTTTGAACTCTCTCCATGATGGAGGCAATTTATCGATTATACTCGAAACAGAAATGGATTCATCCATTTTCAAGCCATGCTGAGTGAATTGTCCGAGGATCCGGAGGATCTCGTTGAATTGCTCCATGACAGAGCGCGAATCAACCATCTTATAGTTGTTGAAATCGCTCACCAAGAATTTCTTACTTGATGAATCCTCTGCCATATACTTGGATTCAAGGGAATCCCACAATTCCTTCGCAGATTCAACATTCTGGTAGATATCAAATAGGGGATCAGACATACCGTTTAAGATGTGCCCTCTGCAGATGTAATCATCGTTCTCCACTTGGATCTACGCCTGATTACTTCGATTAGCTCATCCTCCACTATCTCGGGCATTGGTGTAGACAGCACATACACCACCTTCAGCGCCGTTAGCATGAAATGCATCTTCTTTTGCCAGCGGCGGAAATCCTGGCCTTGAAACTTCTCGAGCTTCCCAAAGTTCGTGGTCATCTCCTTGATGGTGCTACCTCCAGCCATTATCAACAGCAAATTATCTTGTTCGTTCTGTTGGTCCTTCTTCGTCTCGTGCGATGTTGTGATAATCCTGGAAACCTTCTACGGATCGTGTAAGTTCACTTTCCGAACAAGATAATTCGACCCTATAGAAGTGCCAGGGTTACACGAATTCCTTGCGGGGATAATCCGAGAAGGGACAATCAAATTCAGGCACTTATGAAATTTGATCTGAGAAGTCGAGCAGTTGTACACACGAAATCGTTCTCCCTTCGATCTTCTTTCGTGCTCAAAATCGTCTCCTGTATATAGAACCGAAAACCCCATGAAAGTAATGGGTTCACCACGAAACAGAGTGGGCAGTTGAACAGCACAAAAACTGATTGGCGGTTGGGCAGTTATACACCCACGTCTGGTTGATAAACCATTAACCGCAGATACTACTCGCCGAGTATCTTCACGAGGTGCTCATCGAGTACCTGTTGACGGCCAAAAGATACGTATAACAAATAGTCTCTGGGAGACCATCTGCTCGACGAGTATCTCTCCAAGATGCTCGTCGAGAACCTATACACCATGCTCGTCGAGAACCTCGACGACCAAAGTATCTTTCCAAAATATCCGTCGAGAACCAATCCATCATGTGCTCGTCGAGGACCTCTCGTCGAGGACCTCTCGAACAAGCTCGTCGAGGACCTCTCGTCGAGAACCTCTCGAACACGTGCTCGTCGAGTACCTCTCGAACAAGCTCGTCGAGGACCTTCGTCGAGAACCTCTCGAGCGAGCTCGTCGAGAACCTCTCGTCGAGTTCGTCGAGGACCTCTCGTCGAGAACCTTCTTGAAGCGCATCAAGAGCGCTGAGAACGTCTCGAGCGCATTCCCCTCGAGGACCTCTCGTCCGAGTTCGTCGAGTACCTCCCGAACAAGCTCGTCGAGAACCTCTCGAGCGAGCTCGTCGAGAACCTTCTTGAAGCGCATCAAGGGCGCTGAGAACCTCTCGAGCGCATTCCCCTCGAGGACCTCTCGTCGAGTTCGTCGAGTACCTCCCGAACAAGCTCGTCGAGAACCTCTCGAGCGAGCTCGTCGAGAACCTTCTTGAAGCGCATCAAGGGCGCTGAGAACCTTCTCGAGCGCATTCCCCTCGACCCTGTTTCATAGTTGTGATCGATGAACCGTTAGCTCAACAAGCGTGCACTCCGCACTAACCCAGACTTGTTTCCGAGCCTCACGATAAACCGCATCAGTTCTAGTAAATCACATTACGACTAAAATGAATTGATGACACTAAAATCACCAACATTAAGTGAACTGAAATTACAAAATTATTAAATTGTCCGTGGTCTTAGTCATTAATTTGGATACAAATGACTTATTTTAAGACTATATTGTGAGATTGATTGACAACACCGGGTTTCATGTGTTGTAGGGACACAGAGATGTCTAATCAATTACATAGATGTGTATGGTGATACATATTGGGCAGACCGTTCTTAGGATTCTGTGGGACATTACTACAGAGTTCTAAGATTATTCATGATTAGTGAGTTCCTTAGACATGAGTACGATATAGTCTTCATTTGGCTGTTGGTATGTCTTTGACGCTGCTAAACGCTGACCGTAACAGGCAGTTATAAAAGTAGTGATTGGGATTGCCAAAAGTTGAGTGGGAGCTATAGTTTTACAAGATTGAATATGTCCTCCTATTCCGTGTATACCATGATACATTTGGAAAGGAATGGTGTCTCGGCCACTT